>NC_142943.1:51135724-51175724 GCF_046866305.1 Octopus bimaculoides
GATTCATGCTCATTCTTTCGGCCTTTACAGTCAACACTGTATTACAGGGACGTAAACAAAACAACGCCAGATTACAGGGACGTAAACAAAACAAAACAACACCGGATTACAGGGACATAAACAAAACAACACCGGGTTACAGGGACGTAAACAAAACAACACCGGTTGTCAAACGGTATATATTATCCAGGCCGGATAACTGAAGAGATGTTGGCGTGGGTTCCCACCCCAGCATCCGAAACTCGGAGTTTTATCATGGCTACCGAATAAGTGTCATATTTTTACAGATAAATTCCTCTATTTACATAATATCGAGGTCTCTTTCTTTCTTTCTTTTGTTGTCCTTTCTATCAATAAATTTACAATTATATATAAATTTTTATTATATTATATTATATATAAATTTTAATTATATTTGGCACAAATTGTTTAATCTTGTATACTTTTCGTTATGGTGTACGGTGTTTACCGTTACGACGATCACAGTAGCTATGTGCGTATCAACATTGAATAGACACAATAAAATAAATCATTGACAAAAGGAAAAGAAACGACACACCTTCAAATATGGGATTTTGAATGGCGTTTAGCGGATTCTCCAAATTAGGATCTTGAGTTAGATTATAGCCAAGGGAAAATATCGCTGAATCACTTACGTTGATTTGATAGGTAATCCTAAGGTACCTGGGTTTACTCATAACTTATGTTTGCTTTACAGCTTATTGTTGTTGTTGTTGTTTAGCAACATTTACGTTCTGAGTGTATTTGTGATGGAAAACATTCTGGGAAGTGACAGACTCTATGAATGTGTTACTGTTTTATAAAAAATTGTTTTCTTTATCTTAAGACGTTAATACGTTACTTGAAGTTGAGTTGTATATTAAACACCGTTGGTTGACTCACGTTGTCAAGGAATTAATTATGTCTCTGTATTTTATATAATGGCGTAAATATTATTCATATTATTCCAGGGAAGATGACGGAAAAAATAGCAATGTGAATATCATAAACTGAGCGATCGACATGCTCAGAATAGCAGCCAATGTTTCTTAAAACTGAAAAATTACTCCTTAACGGCTTATCTTAAATTTATATTAAACTTGATGTGATTGTACAAATACCTAAAAATAGGGGATGAATAATGCACTTAAAAATATCTGCGACCTTAGGTTTGCCAGATATTAGTTCACCTGTAATTAAACAATGAAAACAGTAACAATTCAAGTAAGTTTTTATAACTGAATATGTTCTAATAAATTTGCAAATATTCCTGGCCCTGCATAAAACTTTGAAACTTCTGCATTCAGCTATGAAATCTTGATCGCAATTGTAATTTTATCAGTCAAATTCTTTTTTCAAACGGATGAAAATTTCCTTTACCATGTTTTTTTCTTTAAATTTAAAGTCGTTTGATTGAAGGAAATTTGAAAAAAAAAATATTTGGCAATATTTCATTATACTCAATCTTGCCTTCAAATATTGAGTCTGTTGGTACCCACGGAAACAGGATCAATATTGTTTTTATTCATCATGTTTAGAATCTGGATTGTTGTTTAAGCATTTCATTTTCTTTTTCTTCAACTTTCCAGACTGCTTTCAATATATTAAGCTTGAGGAAATAATACCACTGACAATTCAAAATAATTAAACCTGCTCTTCGATATATTGATTAACTTGTGTGCTGTTAATCAATGAACTCTGCAAGAGAGGCTTTTAAGCGTTGGTTATTGTGTTATTAATGTTATGGATGATATTTCATTGAAGCCTTCACTTTCATTTGATATCAATGGATTTCATTATTACATTACATGCATATTTTGTTGGAGTTTCTTTTGTTTGGTTTTGTTTGTTTGTGCTACTGTTGTTGATTTATGCTATTTTTGTCGGTGCTGAATCGTATCTTTGCTTGTAATAATAGTCGTGAAAACATTCTGATATCGCTTTTGAATCGGTTGATGTTGTTAAACAGTGGTGTAACATCTATAAAGTATTGCTTTTATTTCCAACGTCATATTTTTCATTCACTAATGCTATTCAGGTTGTCTTTTTAACACTTTAGGACGTTAAGTAGTTTGTAGCTATTTGTATTGATTTCAGCTGTTACTATTCTACTATCTTCATAATGTTGTAATGACAACTAAAATCAATGTTATTGATGCTGAATGTGTCGATTGTGCTTGACTCATGATGGTGTAAGAACATTGCAGACACGTAGCAAATAAAGGAACATGTGTATTCCTAACCTCAGAATATGGAATAGAATGTTCAGTCTTAGATATTAAGCATCGATCTGTTTGATTCGATAAGACTAACGATTTGTAGATTGTAATCAACAATGAGTTTAATTTAGGATCTTCGCTAATAATTTGTAAGATACATGAATACAATTATTTCCAACGAATATCTGCATTCATAAAATTTCATTGATGCTTTCGTTTTTGTTTTTCATTGATTGCATTTATCGAACTGACCTTTACGTGACAATGAATATCTCTCTCTTGGCATTGTCTTTTTGTCTTAGAATTAATTATACAACATCCTGCACTTCGTTCTTATATATTTTAGGGCCAGAATAATAGGCTATTACAATACACGCATGTTTAGACTTAATAAAAGGAAACGTACAGCCTTTGTGTTTCTCAGTTTTACAGATTATTATTCTGCTTAAATTGTATAAATATTCTTTTTCATAATGAGGTGAATGCTGTCGTTCGAAAGATTAATGGTTAAAGTGACGAAAACATCACTACGCATTCAAATCTTGGTTGCTATCCACTTCACATTTGATGCAAACGATTTAGAGAAAAACATAACTATAAAGAAAATACTCAGATGAAAGTTACGGTAAGTAATATGGTCCACCGCACGAATTACCACTTGCGCCTACTTAAGAAATTCTTGAAAGAAGCGTTTATTTTATTTGCAAGTCGCAATTCCAACGAAATAAATATTATTAAATACGTCTACAAAGCGGCGAGCTGGTAGAATCGTTAGCACGCCCAGCGAAATGATAAGCGGTGTTTCGTCTGCTGCGACGTTCTGAGTTCAAATTCCGCCGACGTCGACTTTACCTTTCATCCTTTCGAAATCGATTAAATTAGTACCAGTTACGTACTGGGATCAATGCAGTCGACTTAGCAAAAATGTTAAATCATTATTAAATGCGTCTATATTCCTATTACTTCGGTATCAGTGAAGCAGAGGAATTCTTCAATGGGGTAGTCTCGCAGATATATAGTCTCGTGAGACTATACATCAATAAAAGGTGAGAAAACAGCTCCTCTTTAGTTAATTATTAATTAAAACTAAATGTAGTGAATGTTGGACTCTGAGTTTCACCAGATGGTTTCCGGTATTATTAGAATCCTCATCAATGAAGCATAATTATACTCCAGATAGCAGATGGCTGGATATACTCATTAGTTTGAGTTTACTATGTTATAATGTATGTTTCAAGCTATACTGTTGTATAGGATATTTCCATAGCGTTTGCTCAAGATCCTCAATCCACAATATATATCATACGAACTATAAAGATGTAAAGCAACTCAACCAACACATACAAAGTACAATGCCCATGCATTGACTATACCATAACTCAGACGAACGTATTGCTGGTGCAGTTGTTAATGGCGTTTCGGCTAGCAACAACAACGGCAAGTCTAACACTTAGATAACAACAACAATACTACTACTATTGCTACACCTACATTTTAAGCATGGATCTCAGATTTATAGGAAATTATAAGGAATTGTATGGATTATCAGAATAGCAAGAATAAAGCTGTATCAAGCGAGAATCGAGTGTATGTAGGTTTAGTCGTCTAAGTAATCTAATTTTTCACAACGGCGCTACACTGATTTCTGTATATAATAAGAGATATGGATTGAAAATATTTACATTTCTGTGAATACTTCTTGTATAGCAAATGGTTGCAGTTGTAAAGCAAATTAGCTAGAATTTTGAGCTTAGTGTAATGGCTTAGAATGCAACGGAAGAATGGATATCCGATAGAGTATTATTGTGGATATAACAAGATACTGATAGAATGTGAAGTGCATGAATAATAGTGGGAAAGTTTTCACTTAACGATGCCAAGAGCTGACGTATATGAATAAAAGCAATGAAATACTTTTATCATATATATAGAACATGCGTGTGTGGGAGAGAATATATATGAGGTAAGTAACTCTCTTTTTCCTTTCTTTTTCCTTCTCTCTCCTATCTTTTTCTGTGTGTAAAATGTGTGTGTGTGAGTGTGCATGTGTGTGTTCGTGCGTGTGTAAGTATGTACATATACTTGCATGGATGCGTGTAGATATTTATATTCATGTGTTCAGCAATTATTTCGTTTAATATCAATGTACAAATTCGAAAGCATAAAAAATTGTCAAAAACAAAAAGAAAACCGGCTCAAGTGTATTTCCAAATCCAAATATTCTTTCGTGGTTTCGTTACATTATTGAAGCGTATTCAAACTGAGACCTCATCACATCAGTTATTAGGAGTGTTTACCAGAGCTTTCATACAGTCACCTAACATAATTTACGCAAAAGGATTTTGTTATCAATCAACAGCATGTATACATGGGAGGTATCTTCATCTGGGTAGAACCGAGATTGACAAAGATCTAAACCAAATGAAAAGAAATTAGACCGTCGCTTGACGTATAGAATTCACAACTAAATCTTCAAGTAATCACTCTATGCTTTTATAGAGAAAACAATTGCGCGTTGGATATTATAATCATAAAAGTACGCTACATCTTGAGAAAAGTTGGTATTTAGTATGTAGGGAGTAAGGATATTTTTCATCAGCGTTCTTAATAATGGGGGATGATCTGTTAGTGGAAACAAAGTCAAAATAAGAGATGACAGCATTCTGGCCTTCCGTATTTTTTAATGAAGTTCCTTTGTGGAAAGCATCCGAACAAGATCCCCGAATCTTTCTTATTCCAGGATTACTTTTCCTTTTCAGTTATTGATTGGTATTTATTCACGCGAAGCATGAGGAGTTTTGGCATCACCATTCTACTGGAACTTGCATTACTGATGTGTTCTCTATTCACACACTTGAGTAAATTATAAAAGAAAACAGACGATGAAATCAAAAATATCTCCTGCCGAGGCTATCGAATATATTTCAAAAACTAAAACAAAAGCTTGTTCTGGCATTCCAACACATGTATATATGCTGCTAGATGTTTGCTTGTTTCTTCTATGTATTATGTTTTTATACCTGGTGAAATATACGACTAAACAGAAAGTAAAAATAGAGCTATCCTTCTACCAATACGATAATCATTGATAACGTCAATCCCCTTTGAAAGATGGCTTTTGTCATGTGTGTCATTTCAGAAAAGTATCAGATTAAAACTGTTTCAGCAGTAACATCACGTATTCGTGGGGAAATAAGAAAATCTGATTAAAGAAAACATGGGAAATGTGTAGGAATAAAAATCAAGTATCAACTACAAGCATTAACACCTCAAATGTATTCTTTGTCTGAAGTTAATGCATATATAACAGTGCTAACGCATGAACAAATATGTATTCTTTAAATTATTCATTAAGAGATTAATGGAAATAGCTTGTTGCTCCTGTCTATTAGAAAGTGAAAGCGAAATTTGCAGCAGATGACAGGAATTGCTTAAGAGCAATTTCTAGCAAAATATTTAAAAGATTAAGGAACATTTTGATGATTATGTTGCACTGATATTATCAATAGTTGAGTGCAAAATTTTGTTTCAGACCACTATATTCGTTAAATGGGTAATGGTTTTTGTAGATACCAATATAATTTTCAAAGTTTAACTATATTTTCCATCCTATTTATTATACTGTCTTTTTTTTTTACGCTGATGGTCTCGTAGGATTTTGTAAATAACTATTTTGCATTGCGCCCTTCAGATTAGCGGACATTATTTTAAACATGATGGCATAAAGCAGCGAATTATAAAGCATATATCTACTGCCACAGCATAATCATCATCTTTCAGGTTGCATTCCAAACTACTAACAAAGACAATAACAGATTAGCGGTTGGTTTACATCATCAGAGTCGATCTGGGAGTAATCAATGGCGAAATGTTAAGTTAATATTCTGAAGACCATCAGACCCATAATTATGAAATTTATAAAGAATAACAAGTATAAAAAATAAAATTAAAATAATGTTAACTATATAAGTTCTTCTACGTATTTCTTAATTTGGGAAGGATGAAAAATATGATATTGAAACAGCCGTTATTTTATAAATCTCATTCGCCTATGAGATGAACATTTCTCAACAGCTTTCATTTAATATTTCAAAGTATATAGAAGTATCCTATAATTTATGAAACTGTCATCTGAAAGACCGGAAACGTGAAACATGTATACTGGTATTTACCCACCTCAAGGAACTGAAGAAATAATCTACCATTACTTATTGAGTTCCGTAATGTATCGCTTTTTTCATATATATGTGAGTGCGTGTGTATATGTAAGTGTGTGCGTGTATACGGGGCGGGGAGGCCACTAACCTTATAGCGTGCTTTCCAAAGATCGTCTAAGGGTGTCGGCTACCAAATGCTTTCATTCTCTATGACTTTTCCCTTTACAGGACATACCCGATGATGGAATGAACAGATTTTATTCCAGTTAACTACAATCGCCCATCATTGTTTCGACGCATCAGTATCAGCTGGTAATTGCGGAATTTTACACATATCATACATACTACTGCATTAATATAATCCAGGGATTACTATGTGCTTGTATGTCTTCAAGTAAGAAGGGTCTATGTATGTGTATATGGGTGTGGGTGTGCCTGTGTGTTTGTATGTATGTACGTTTGTATATGTGTGTGCCTGTGCGTGTGTGTATGTGTGTATGTATGTATATACGTATTTATGTTGTTTGTATACATACATACATACATATATATATGTGTGTGTATGTGTGTGTGTGTGCGTGTTTGTGTGTGTGTGTTTGTGTGTGTATGTGTGTGTGTCTCTGTGTGTGTGTGTGTGTGTGTGTGTGTGTGTGTGTGTGTGTGTGTGTGTGTGTGTGTGTGTGATAGTACTAGATAAATGAAAACAGCGTATTTCATTCAGGTTTACCGATCAGATCGGCAACTGAAGTGAACCTTTATTGGTTTCGATTGCTGACACAGAATAGCGTACAACACGAGAATGCCAATATAAGGAGTTATATAAACATTGAATTTAAACGCATTGCTATTTCATTGATTTCTATTATGAGACATATGACGTGAATATATTGGGTTCTTTTATAGGCATACCATTCCTTTAAGAATGGAATATATTAATATTTCTTTAAATGTTATTAATAAAATCTCTCTAGAGGCCCACATGCTAAGTCAAATGTTAACATGTCCCTTTTCTTTTTAAATCTCTCCTGTTTCCAGAAACAATTTTCGTCAGCCTCAAAATAAAACTTAGCAGCACGCTCTCATTTTACAATGTAGTCATTTGATGTTTGTCTGTATGTTCTTTGATATTTACTTTATTATTTGCCTTAACCACATACTATCACTCTCTCAAGTCTTTTTCTTTTCATTTCTCACTTTTATACGAGGTTTCCCTTCTCACACATGTACCGAAAATTAATTGCAAACCAATACATTCTTGCTTTGGTTCTTTACACTCTGCTCTCATACAATTCATCTTGTTCTGTAAATATTTTGCTCTCTCAATCTCTACACACTCACCTCTGGACTGGCTTTCTGTCACTCATATTTTTTTAATCAAATCTCTGAATTTCTACGCATAACCTCTGATCCCTGATCAAACCAGTTTTTCTACCTCATTCTTTGTATATTTTTGTGTGTGCGTTTCTCCTCTCATTGTTCATTTTATCTGCCATCAATATTGCATGTTGGAGAAAATTAAAGCTGAATATAATTGCATTCAAAATCCTAATGATGTTAGTTAATAAATGCTCGAGAATTTGTGTTATTTTAGTAGTTCACAGGGTTTTCGTGATGTCATTTAACCACCTTGAGAGAATAATAATTCTCGAAAGCCTGGGTTGGATTAAAAATTACCGAATTAAGTGACAAAGTCCTTTACAATTGTAAACGATTACTGATGAAAGAACAGAAACCATTCAATGCATTCATTGATACTGAATTATCCAATCTCATCTTCATTTCATATTGTAAAATTTAAGATAATCAAACATTGCATATGTTTTATGATGATAGGTATATAAACACTGATACATACATACATACATGCATATATACATACATACACACATAAACACACACGCGTACATACATACTCACATATATATGTGTGTGTGTGTGTGTACGAACGTATGTATGAATGTATACAAATAGATTATAGAAATGGATTGAATGATGTATGTGTGTGTATGTATGTATGTACGTATAGTTGTAGGTAGGTATATATATATATATATATATATATATATATATATATATATATATATATATATATATATATGCATGTATATGTAGCACTAAACTTTTATATTTAGCGTTTTTATTTTTTCATTACGGTAAGGCATTCAAAAACGTCCTACCTTCGTTATAGATTCTTAGATGTGCCTTGGTGTACGTTATAAGTTCCTTCGGTTTTTAAACTTTAAGTGGTACAGATTTCCACGTTGAATTTGGTTTCAAAATTCTAACGAGAATGGAAATAATAAACTCGGTCTCATGATATTTAGAAATTCAGAAAGTAATCATACCCTCCTAATTAAATTCATTCTGCTTTGTATTTTTCATATTCAAAAGCATACATGAATTTTCACAAGAAGATAATTTATTCCTGGAATGTGGAATAGAGTAGACGATACTGGCATAGTCAGTACTGAGACGAAATTATACATGATATTGAAGTTGCCTCTATCGTTATCCTGACATACATTGTGTCTTCAAATAACATATATGGATTGATATGTTTTGATTGTATTTTTTCATTTGTCTAAATGTACTTTAAATATTGGTCTCTCAAGCTTTTCTCACACGTGCCTATATCGAATCTATGGAATCCTCACTTCTGAGATCTCTAAAATCACTCCTTAACTTAGAGCGTCACCTTTCTATGGATTGTGTAAAACCACATAATTTTTTCGGATGTTGCAGTCTTCTCCCCTGTTGCTTAGGATGAGAAGAATTTCAGAATAAACCGGTTCAGCTCTAAAATCTAATTTGATTTCTTACCTCTTGCATTTCTTAAATAAATTTTGCTGTTACATTTTTAATATTGTGCCACATGTTATTCATAAAGCAACAGCTATCTTCTAAGTTTTGATTATTAAATACTTCAGAAAAGTGTTTATGCAAAATATTTAAGTATTTGTGAGAAAATATTTTCGAGCCTGTTCCAAAAGGTTTGCAATGTTAGATTTAACATTGTAGCAACATGGAGGAATATATAAAAGTATTATGGTTTCATTATTTCACGATAAATTTGATTTATATGTGAACTGAATTGTTCTCTAAACAGTGGTGGTTTGCAACTTTATCATAAGTTGGTGAAAGACCATTCTACCAATATTGATGAAAAAGTGTTTTACTATTCGTTTTGCATAATATATCGTTTAGCTATTAATAGGTTTGTTCTGGGATTATAAGATACTAATTAGGAATGCACTTATATGTAGACATACATACACACAAACACACACACGCGCACATATATATATATACACACACAAACACACACACACACACACACACACACACACACACACATATATATATATATATATATATATATATATATATATATATATATATATATATATATATATATATATATATATATATAAATCCACTCACAAGGTTTTGGTCGGCCCTAGGTTGTAAGGTAGTGGCTTGCTTACTAGCCACATGGTTCCGGATTCAGTCCCACTGCGTGGAAACTTGGGCAAGTGTCTTCTACTATAGCCTCGGGCCGACCAAAACCTTGTGAGTGGATTTGGTAGACGGAAACTGAAAGACATCCGTCATGTGTGTGTGTGTGTGTGTTTGTCTGTGTGTGTGTGTGTGTGTGTGTGTGTGTGTGTGTGTGTGTGTGTGTGTGTGTGTGTGTGTGTGTGTGTTCGTCCTCCCACCATCGCTTGGCAGCCGATTTTGGTGTGTTTACGTCCCCGCAACTTAGCGGTTCGGTGAAACGGATGGTAGAATAAGTACTAGGCTTACAAACAATAAGTTCTGGGGTCGAGCTACCTTAGGGGCTCCGACTCCTGATTTTTCTTCGAGCTTTACTCCTGAAGCCTTTCCTGTAATCAGGTAATCAGATACCTGTAATCAGGTAATCAGATACCTGTAATCAGGTAATCAGATACCTGTAATCAGGTATCCCGCAAGGCGGCAATAAGTCCTAGAAATAACAACGGTGTGACTAAGACTTACTTCGAAAATATAATACCGATTAAAAAGCCAATACGGGAAAGGACTTGCCGAATAGTTCGCTATTTCATGATTACAATAAATTCTATAGACATTTTTCCATTAAGAAAACGTTACAAAGAATTCATTTCCTTCCTGTGGTCATATGTGTGTATATATATGCGTGTGCGTCCGTGTGTGTGGTGTGTGTGTGTGTGTGTGTGTGTGTGTCTGTGCCACGCGCGTTCTGTGTGTATGTGAGTGTGTACATGTATATATGTGTATGTGTGTGTGAGTATGCATGTATATGTGTGTGTGTATGTGTATGCGTGTGTGTATTTCAGACCAAAAATATTTCATTGACGTTCTTTCTCCTGTTTCAGCCCATGGTATTCGTTGTCGTTGGTTTGATGTATATATGTATATGTATGTGTTAAACGAATTGTATTTTGAATAGTATTATTGAAATGCTTGCTTCTGCATATATTTTAAATTCTTGAATTATTAGGTTATATAAGAGGTTAATTCATTGTCATTACTTCATTGAAAATTTGACAGCTGGAGCACTATATTGAACACAGACGTCCCAAGTAAACGGTATTTTTTCGTTTTCAAGTGCAGCCATTTTATTTTGTTTTCGAATTTCGAGTTTAAAATATACTTAGCATTATCCATTTTTTTTTTTTTACGTTTACTTTCTCACGATTCGCATTTATATAAAGTAAAATAATATGAAATAATGAAATAATGAAATAAATCTGACATATGTATCCGAAAGCGATTGACAGCATCCAATTACTGATTGTTCACCATTTCAGTAAAAATACAATTCAGCAGAATCGCTGTATTCACACAAAGTCTGACGTGTAGTTTTCTTTACAATTATTAGCAAATGACCCTAAAACCTCGAAAGAAATTTTCAGACGCAAAAGTTATTATTTTTATTGATTCACTATTAGTGTCAAATTGATGTAATAGATTTCTTTTACGTTTCATTTAGTTATGTTTTTTCTTAAATATAAAATATTGGCTGAAAACATTGATGTTTATAATAAAATTAATACCTTAATATTTGTTGTTGTAAATTTTCAAATCGAATCTCTGCTAGCCTTTGTCGATTTGTCTCTAAATCTGATAATCATTAATCGAAAATTCGTTCCTATAAAGGTTTCGTTTCATAATTATATTCTTTATAATTTCGTTTCATCTCTCCCTTCTCATAAAATTTGCATACATACCCATGTATTATAATTATATGTGGGTATGTATACTTAGATATATATATACACACACATATATATATATATATATACATATATATATATATATATATACATATATATATATATATATATATATATATATATATATATATATATATATATATATATATATATATATATATATATATATATACATATATATATATGTATGTGTATGCGTGTGTGTGTGTGTGTGTGTGTGTGTGTGTAAATTTGTAAACGTACATCCATATATACACGTTTACACATATTTTTATGTATGATTTTGCATGTATATTATATGTATAAATGTATCCATATGTGTGTATGTATATATACATGTATATATATATATATATATATATATATATATATATATATATATATATATATATATATATATATATATATATACATATATATATATATATATATGTGTATGTGTGTGTTTGAGTGTGTGCGTGTGTGTGTGTGTATTCATATATATACACACAAACAGATACATATAGATAGATAGATAGATTTATACATATATAATGGTAAGTATAAACGCGTATCTAAGCAAGTATATATCAATAGGTACTATTATGGTTGTATGATGGATACATTATATATATGCACGCATGTATAAAGTTATATAGGGATTTATACTGAACTATATATATATATATATATATATATATATATATATATATATATATATATATATATATATATATATGTATATATATATATATATATATACGTTTAAACATGTGCAAGATTGAATATTATACACGATTGAATGTGGGAAGAAAGAGAGGCTGCGAGAAACGTAATCGTAACTAGGGGTGAAATGAAAACGCTTATTACTTCAAGAAAAACAGAGAAAATGGAGTCAGAGAGGATACAGACACTTGTGCTCCTATAATGATGCCATTGTATTCAGGAATTTAATGGAAATGTGAAATGTTGGCAGCTGAAGACAGCTTAGGTGAAAAGGGTCGGAATAGATAGAAATGGTGAGTGTTAGTCTGAAGAAAGTTTATGCACTGAGAATACAATACTTAGAAAAAGTATTGAAATTTACGAAATGGTTTAAATAAATAAGATTAAGAAAAGTGCATCTATAATGCACTTATCTACTAGATTGCATTTACCATATAAGGTTGTATATGATTGTATGTAATATATATTATTCGTATATATATATATATGTGTGTGTGTGTATGTGTGTGTGTGTGTGTGTGTGTGTGTGTGTGTGTGTGTGTGTGTGTGTGATTTTACAGCTATAGAAATACATTCGGTTGTCAAGTGATGTTGGGGGACAAACACAGACACACACACACACACACACACACACACATGCACACACACAGATATATATATACGATGTGCTTCTTTCAATTTCCATCTACCAAATCCACTCAGAAGGCGTTGGTCAGCCAGAGGCTATAGCAGAAGACACTTGGCCGCAGTGGGACTCAGCCTGCTACCATGTGGTCTGTAAACAAGCTACTTACCACACATGTGTGTATGTGTCTTCGCGTGTGTGTATCTGTATTCATATATACAAATGTATATATATATATATATATATATATATATATATATATATATATATATATATATATATATATATATATATATATATATATATATATATATCCATATTCATATGTACAAATATTTTTATATTCGATGTACCTTGCAGTGAGACTGAACCCCAAATCATTTGGTTGGGAAGCAAAATTCTTACCACACATCCTCGCCCTGAGCCTATATGTATGAATATCTATAGATACAATTTTTATATGAATACAGACATGTAAGTAATTTATCATTTATTATGAAATATAACAAAATAAAATTTTTATACATGTTTATTAAGAATAGCCAATCGTAAAATAAATTTCGTCATTGTATATTTCTCTAATTATTTATAAATTTATACACTCCGTATGTTTTTCTTCTATATGTTAATATATATTCTGTGTTTTCTAGATTGATACATGAACGAACTTTTTTTTATTACTACCATCAAATTAATTGTTGTGACTTAATTTGTTGTGACTTAAATTGATATTTATTTACATATATATGTATGTACATACGTATATACATTAATACATACATGCATACATACAGACTGACGGACATATGTGTACATGTATAGGTATGCATGTATATTTCCTCGTTTGAGAGCGCGTGTCAAAAGATACGACTCACTTATTCTTTCCATCTGCGTGTTAGTGATTTCCATAAATGCAATTTTAACATGGCTATTTCTTTCTAATATTCTTCTTCTATAAGATTATGTTCACAGGTATTTATCCACTTAGTTTATCATTCGGCGTAACTCATACCACCAATGTTTCTCAGTCAAAATTCTCAAATTTAATTTGAGGAATTGTTTGCACCTGCTGTTCAGTTGAATGACAGACACTTCCGTATATGACAAATATTCGCAACTCAGTTCAAAATGAAATATTCAACAACAAGTTGTACCGCGTCGATTAATCAACTGAATGAAACAGTTTCAACCTTAATTATCTTCAAGGTTTCGCCTACATTTTCAATATTAATTTCATACAGGTGGTCGTCAGTAACTGCAGAACAGTGAATGCATGAGTTGCAATTACGGTACAAATCTTCGTCCGCCTTCCTACACATCGAATCAAAGACGCGCTGCTGGAAAATTATCTACGTCGTTGTTTGAGCTAATAGAAGGTGCAGCTAAATCACTCTGAAGTTACACACCGCTGTTTTAATCGGGAAAGGGCACAGATAGTATCCTCCAAGTTATTAACATGAATGAACAGTTACCACGAGAATGTCTTAAGACTAAAATTCGTTGTTTCTTTTTTCTTGAGACAACGGAAACAATCTAAGTCAAACTAGATCTTTCGACTGACTTTGATTTCTACGAGGATCACTGAAATGATACATTAGCGTCTGGACTAACTAGAAAACTTTAGTTAACATAGAGGTATGTACGATATATATATATATATATATATAAAATATAGATATAAACAAAGAAGCCCGTCTTCGTTCTTGTCACTGTTTTGATTATTGGTCTGCTTCATTGAGGTTGGCCTGCGATGTAGCGACAGAAAAAAAAAAACGTAAAAAGCAAAGCTAGTCAGTAAAATAGAATAGACGTTTAAGAATTGATTACTTTAGTGTGATGCAACCAAAATTTCCTTCGACGTATTTATTAAGCGTAGAAGGCTAGAATTGCCTTTTCAGAGTTAGGGCGCATGTTCTAGATACGAAAGAGTGAGAACCGTCGTTCTAAGGAGATAGGTGGCAGTAGAATTATTGTTACAGTTGTAGCTAATAGAACAATATAAACGGAGGAACGTTAGTCGTTTTCCAGTTACGTAGGCATTTCATTGACATTTAATTCACATTCAGTTCAGGGTTATAATCTCACAAATGTCAATTGTATGTCCATTTCTCTCTGCCATGCAGGTAAATTATCAACCCATATTACAGTGGCTGATAAACAATGGTTACAAAACTCAGTCTAAAAATATCCTATGGCCTAGTCAAACAATATTGACATTAACGTTTTCCATTCCTACAAATTGTTAATTTTTCTCCATTTGTTCCATAATAAGACTGATAATGTGTACTTCACGACAAGCTGATCATTAAAAACTTGACAGATAGAATGCACATACCTAAACTTCCATATTCAAAATGACAGCTAAATTGACTGACTTTGAATATATTTACACCTCCCATATCTCCAAACACACGCACATACACAGACACACACATAGACATATATATATATATATAAGCAAAAGTAAAATGCATAAAATTTATATATTTAAATATAGTTTATAAGATAGGATATTATCATAGTGTACCAGTTTCGGGTTTTGCTAATCCTGACTGGGAAAATGGTGAAATTATTGCTACTTCGAAGTAACTTTTTAGTTTACGTTGTTTGCATGAGGGTTTGTTCGTAAATGTATATAATTCGTCATCTCTTAAATATAGAACTATTTAAATCTTCTGTTGCCTGGATATTGATGTATATAGCTAGTGATTCATTACAGGCTTCATTAATTGCCTGGCTCTTGCGTATTTTAGGTAGACCGTGGAAAAGACTAGGATTACATTTAAGATTTGTGATATAATCTACTTCTTTTTTTGTAAGACCGTTTCCATGTTCTTGAATTAAGGATGCAAGATTTTCTCATTGTTTTTTTTATACTTATAATTTTCAATTTTTTCGTAGACGATATCGTATTAAAGCATGGACAGTACTAGGTCTTTATACTATTCCGTGTCCATCAGAAATACCACACATCCTTTGTTAGATTTTTTTCCTTTGTCATTTTACAGCTGAATTAGATTTTTCCATGGGAATATTGTCGAGGTATGAGTTAATCCTTCGCTTGTGTAAGTATTCGGGAAATTCAGGATATGCTCAACTATGTCATGTAGCCGCCTAGATGTTTCTCTACTGCCGCAGTCGGTGTGAAGTCCTACAGTGTTATCAAGATCTTTCACCTAGTTTCTCAATTACACAAACTGTAAGCATATAAGCATGTACCTTGCCTGACAGTACATTTAATATTTTGGGTCATAGATTCATACCATTCAAACACTAATACTTCAAACACTAATAAAGTTAATAATTAAGAATAATATAATGGCATCTTTAAAATATAGAAATATGTGGAAAAACTTGGTATTCCAATTCTGTAAATATTCAAGGTGATAGCCTTTATGTATATATATATATATATATATATATATATATATATATATAATAATAATAATATTATTATTATTATTACTTAAATATATATATATATATATATATATATATATATATATATATATATATATATATATATACATATATATATATATATATATATACATATATATATATATACATATATATATATATATATATATATATATATATATATATATATACATATATATATATATATATATATATATATATATATATATATATATATATATATATATATATATATATATATATATATATATATACGTACATATATATATATATATATATATATATATATATATATATACATACATATATATATATATATATATATATATATATATATATACATACCCTTTCCCTATCTTTCTCTCTCTCTCACTCTCTCTCTCTATATATCTCACTCTCTCTCTCTCTCTCTCTCTCTCTCTCTCTCACGTCTTTCTCATTCTTCTTCTCAGAAGGACAGTAACCGAAAACATCAATTTATTTCACATTTTACCGATCTGATCTAGCAGGCGTTCATCAGTCTCTTCAAATAATGGGTTTTATCATATATAAATATTCAATATTTTTTGTAATTATCCACCTTTTGGACAGTTTATATTTTCTACTTAACACCACCGGCAACTACTATAAAACATAAAACGAAAAAATGGCCTTAACAACCAAGATTACAATATTTCCAAGCCTGTAATTTTCACCTCCGATATTATCCATAACACTGATGCCTGAAATATGTTTTCAATTATTGACAGAACTTTGCAAATTTTTGTGTAGAGGATATCATCGATCAAATGAAACATAAGAAGCTACATAGCCTTCAAACGAGATAAAAATGCTATATATATTCTATGTTGTTTGGGTCATTGCACTACTATGTCTGCCACACGGTTGTTGTAAATAGATGGAATCAAACGAAAACATTTACATTTACATTAGTGTATATTCTGAATAAAGACTCATTAAACATTTGCATAACATGTAACTAATTACATATCCCGAGGAAGTTGTAAGTGAAACGTTTCTCCCCAGGTGCTTCTCCCCGATAAAGAGCAGTTAGTTTTTTAAAGGGAAAATAAATTAGATGTTCCATGATTCATTTTCAGCGACTTGTTTTTAATCAAAGAAGTTGTGAAAAAGCATATTTACGAATGTTCTACTCTCTTAAATTTCAGCGGACCGGTTTATAAGTCCATCCGGTAACTGACGAAGTGAAATTCACAGAAACAATTATATGTCCTACGAGGTAATTAGTGGTAAATATCCTATATTTACGTTACGTTGGGTATTCTAAGTTCATTTTTTTACTTCTTGTTTAATTTACACACATCTAAGTCCATAACACCAACAATCAAACATTACTCTCCAAGTATATACAAAGTGCTTTCAAAATGTATTCGACTTTATTATTGCCCATCAAAACTTATGCCGTGTGGGCAAACTCTTTTGGCTGGGAAGTAATGCCACCCTTTCTGTGCATGTGTGAAAACTTTCGCGCCGGCAGTCTGCGTCAGTTGTTGCACCTAGAGTACAGACCTGTAGTGCGCATGCGACGAATTTTCTTTTCCACTAACACGAATACATTGAGCAGAGATGATAAGCTCGTGCCTCATCACCAGTGATGATGGTCTTCATGAAGTGTGAGTTTGTACTCACACTTCATGAAGTCGTCGTTTGCACAGTCCATCGTGTTCTAAGCGATTGTCGTATGGAGTTCCTTCTGCTGCTCCTCCAGCACCTTGTGGACGAATTTCACCGACACTCTCCGCCTGCACAAACCCTCTGTTAAAACAAAATGCACTGGTCTTATGCTTATTCTGACTTCTTGAGCAATTTCCTGGATTGTTACACGATGGTCTTTCATGACTATTTGCTGAGCCTTCTCAATCAACATCTCATTCTCCTTGTGGATGGCCTTCCAGAGCATGCATCGTGCTCCACTGACGTGTCTGAAACCGTTTATTTGAGTATTGCCCATTGCATTATTATCAAAGGTTTGCTGAATATTCTGGATGGTTTGAGCTTCAGTATCACCAAGCAGTCGACACAATTCGATGAAATATCTCTGCTCAATGCGTTCGGTGAAAACGAAAATCCGACGAGTGAGCATTACACGTTTGTACCCTAGGCGTAGCAGCCGGACACTGACGCAGTCTACCAGCGCGAACATTTTCACGCATGCACAGGGAGGGTGACGTCTCCTCCCACCCGGGGAATTGTGCCCATGGGGCATTAGTTTTGACGGGAAAAATAGAAGCCAGATGCATTATGAACGCACCTCATATACGTGTATATACTATTTACGTGTGTATGTATATGAATGGTCAGTATTAAAGTATACTTTTCTCTGTGTGTTCTAAATGAGATATTTCTTATCAAAATTTAACAAAACCCGAATTCTTCATGAATTTCGTAAAATTGCTTTAGAGCATCAATAATAATACTACTAATATCAACAATATGATATCTTATGGCGTATCTGGTCGAAATATATAGAGATATATTTTTAGAAGTAGGTGAACTGTGCTGAGCGAATAACATTAAGATTAGTCGCACTGTATCCATTCAACTAAACAGTGTATGAATGGTACTATGTCGATGTGAATGGAAGCTGTATAACCACTAAAAATTTCATTTATTCTTAATTTACAATGTTAAACAGAATAAAGAAATAAAATCGATATTTCTTCGGAGAAACATGAAAGTTATGTGTATAAGTATATACATTATTGAATTTTTAAAAGTCTACTTCCTGAATTGTTGTTAAATAAATAATTGTATATATGTTTCGGTACAAAGAAACACAGGAAATAATGTTTGTTTTTAATTTTGAAAGTTACAAGAACATATATATATATATACATATATATATATAACGATTAAATGAGATGAAGTGACAAAAAGTTTCAAATGTTTACTAAACAAATAGTTTGCAAGTATTTTAAGATAAAGTAACAGATAAATCAACAACGATTTTGTATTAGAATATTTACACTTGAATCTACTGTTTGTTTAGTTAGTAATTTGTCATACACACATTTACCCGCCATTATATGTTTATAGGGTCTTTATTCTTATGACTCCCTGGGTTGGATAGATATCCCTGAAAACATACGACTTCACGTATTCGTTGAGAACATGCATCAGTAAAGTATACGTATGACTAGGTGTTAAACATAACTCTGCAAGCCACGGAGGCTCGGCGTAGTCAAAACATTAGGAGAGTGGTTACATGACAACTTAATAGAGAGAAGCCAGATCGTCTGCAAGAAGAGAATAATATTGAGTGAAGTGCGTTAGGGGTACAGTCTTGAGGGCCGCTGATAATTATGGTGGCTCTTTCGAACATCACTTAAACAAACAGCTATACTTACTAGTTGTACCGACGACACAAACGTTGTGCACATATTGTTTCTAATCAGTTTAGACTCAAACCAAATTATTTAGTTCATTCAAACCTATCTTTTATAGGCCACAAATTCTATCCGTCCATTTTCGTCGTGGTCAACTTCCTTTATTTGCCTCTATAAATAACAAGCGAATTTTTCTGAAGATTTTCATTTATAAAATCCTTGAGTTATAAGATGTATAATTATGATTACATATTGATTTCCTTTCTGCAAATATTTGTGAAATTCTTTTGTTCGTTAGCACATCCGTCCAAGAAATTCTGAGGATTATTTTTTTTTTCCTTGTACCACATTTCCGAAGTTTTAATTCTTTACAGATTAGTTTCATTACGTTTATCTATATTTCCGCTCCATTGGTCATAAGAGATGAAAAAACGTTTTGATTAATCTTTACTTTGACCGTCATAAAATATCCTGTTTCCGGTGCTTCTGAATCATGTTCAGTTTAGCTACAAGGCATTTAGCGAAAACGTTTCTGTTATCTTATCCTCGCTATTCTCATTGACCTTATTTGAAATGGTAAGAATCTTTAATGATTTCACAACTTTTGTTCCCTTGATACTATACAATATTGCTTTGTCTGACACATTTCAATATTTCAAGAGAATTCGTATTCCGTTCTGTCATATACACTTTTTTTTGTTATTATGTACATATATATATATATATATATATATATATATATATATATATATATATATATATATAGAGAGAGAGAGAGAGAGAGAGAGAGAGAGAGAGAGACTTTTATTCTTTAACTTGTTTCAGTCATTTCGACAGTGGCCATGCTGGAGCACCACCTTTTAGCCAAAGAAATCGAACCCTGGACTAATTCTCGCGATATCTTTTGCCGAACCGCTAATGTTACGGGGACGTAAACATACCAACATCGGTTGTCAAGTGATAGTGAGGGGACAAACACAAACATATATATATATATATATATATATATATATATATATAGGCGTAGGAGTGGCTGTGTGGTAAGTAGCTTGCTTACCAACCACATGGCCCCGGGTTCAGTCCCACTTCGTGGCATCTTGGGCAAGTGTCTTCTACTATAGCCTCGGGCCGATCGAAGCCTTGTGAGTGGATTTGGTAGACGGAAACTGAAAGAAGCCCGTCGTATATATATATATGTATGTGTTTGTGTGTCTGTCTTTGTCCCCCCAACATCGCTTGACAACCGATGCTGGTGTGTTTATGTCCCCGTAACTTAGCGGTTCGGCAAAAGAGACCGATAGAATAAGTACTAGGCTTCTAAAGAATAAGTCCTGGGGTCGATTTGCTCGACTAAAGGTGGTGCACCAGCATGACCGCAGCCACTTGGCTGAAACACATAAATAAAAAAAATAAATAAAAAATATATATATACGACGGGCTTCTTCCAGTTTCCGTCTACCAGATTCACTCACAAGGCTTTGGTCGTCTCGAGGCTATAAAAGAAGACACTTGTCCAAGGTGCCACGCAGTGACTGAAGCCAGAACCATGTGGTGGGGAGCAAACCTTGCATACTGGAGGACTTGGAGACACGGATTGAGGAGGTTCTCAGTGTTATCCCAGACCACTTCCTTCAGAAGGTTGTTCATTCAATCCCTGGGTGTTTGAAGAAACTGGATGATTCCACCAGTACTTACGTTGAAATATGAAAATTTATTTTCATTTTCCCATGGAATAAATAACACGTATCTTTTGTTTCAATAAATTTGTTAAAACGTTTTTACTTTTGACTATGCATGTGAAAGAAACTGGTACAACGATTTACAATGAATGTCAATATATCAACGCAGCAGAGGGAGCCATTGGTAACATGTTTATCAGATTCACTTTCTTTGAATCACTGTTAACTTCTGGGAATGTAGGAAATTGTTGTCTATGTACACGTATTAAAGAAACGAGTATCTTGAAACACGTTGTTTACTTAGTATATATTTTCTATTCTGCTTTATGAATAGGGTAGAGAGAGCGACCACTCACAATGATTGATTAAAAACATCTAAAAAGATTATATATGTTTGTGTTTGTGTGAATGTATGCATGTATGTATGTATATGTATATGTGTATGTGTACATAGGTATACGCTCACACACAGATTTACACACGTACACAACCATACATTTACATGTATTATAACTAGATTCAAACAAATCGACGTATAGGTCTAACAACTTGGATTCGTTGAAATAAAATGATTACAAATGATAAAAGTCACGGCAGTTTCTTCATTGTATTATGTTGATTTTCCTCTATGCATTAAATCTACGCTGATCTCTGAAAGCAATTCTTGATTGCTTTCCATGAATTTCTTGCTATTACTGTCTGTGCATCGTTTATTTGTTTTCCCTTCTTTGTTGTATTAAATATTTACTTGCATGTTAAATAAAGGCAGTGTTTGTTTATTTTATCGGATAAGACAGTCTGTTTTGTCTAAGAGCAATTTTATGCTGAAGCTATTCAGTAGATCAATGTAACCATAAATTTGATTTGACTTAAGTTCAAATTTCTACTCTAGTTTCCAACAAATTTTCTTTCATCTAACATTGTTCATCATTTTTATTGTTCTTGCTATATTAGCTTTTTGTTTTGAATTTCAGAAGCATAAGCTTATTTGAAAAGTTGTAGTACACTCAGAAAACTACAACATATATGCTTATTGGTGGAGAGTTTTAGCCTATTTGTAAAATGTTGTTGTATAAAAATAATCTTTAGTTCGTTTATATATTCTAGCAAATCAATAACGTATTGCCAGTGTTTATGTGTTCTCTATTCCCAACACCTCTAACCAAATCATTTTGCTACTTATATTTATTTACCACTTCAGTGAAACCTAAAACTATTTAAGCATCTTACAAATTCAAAAAGCCATGACTTAATCATACTTAAGTGTATATCTTTTCTAGTACTATATCTCAATGACGAAATATTTTTATTCCAAAGGAGAACATACATTCGCTGTAATGAGGTTTTTATGTCTCCAATTAGTGAAGGTTACTGAAGCGAAATAGCCGATGGGATGGTTTCAGTTCAAATCCACTCGTGACCTTATCAAGTATCGTTCTCCAATACATCTACAAACAGACACTGCTGCATCATTTAACATCAGCAGTATTTTTGTTGAATATTTTAAGCTATTTCTTATACCTAACATATTTTTACTGATCTCTCTGTTTTTACACGGACATTGCTTGGATATTCCCCTTCTATTTGGAGCAAGAAGGATGTTTTACACTCGTGGTATTTCTATTTTCGTTTACTTCCAACATTGTGAACAGCTATTACAATGAGTCCGTAACACTAAGTGATGTTCCATAACTCCCATTAGAATATTTATTTATGCCATTAATAAGACCACACCAGCTCCAAATGTACAAGACAGAACTGATGCATAGAAACGTGCAAATGTAATATAATAATATAATGATGATTTAATTCCGGTGACATGTTTAATGTAATAAAGACTATGATCACGGCAATGAGATAATGTTGATAGGTTATAGTTGCATAGTTTTACCATTTCAATGGACTTTCAACAGGTAAATTTGACAGAATGTCTAGTTATCCTACGAATTATTAACAGTTGTAACCTACTATATATTCTGCGACTATAAATAATAAAAGCAATGGAATCCGAACGTTCCGGTCTATCTGTTTAACGTGTCTGTTCAATAAATTCACTTCATTGCTATCAGATTTACCTATAAGCTAATTATTTGTTTATAACACGTGAAGCTCATTCCTACAAATGATAGTGGATTATGTTTTATGACTGCCTGAAATAAAAAGAGAAATCTCTAGATTTGTGGACTAATTGTTTTGTTTGCGTTAACAGGAAATTAAATACCTCACAATCAAAGTGTAGTTAAGGCGGTCTAGGAATATCCTGGCATAATTCTCAGGTCGAACAGATAAGGAGGACACACTGACCAACTTTAGGCATTTTTCCAAGTCCTTGATCGAAGTGGGACTTGAATTCATCTGTTTTGTTAAACTCGCGTGCAGTTTAATATGGATTTTCTTCAAGCACAGTTTCCCGAAGCTCAAAATTGACAGAATTTGGTAGTCTAGATCGAGGGGAATTTGCGAGAGAAAAAAGATTACAAGCGGGATTGACGAAACCATCGTTGGTACGTAAAGCTTCATTTCCATTGACAGAACAAATATTTCTCGCCACTTCCTTTGCTGAAGAGTTTCTCCGGAATTTATACAGCATGCACTGTCTCATATGAGTCTAATCTAAACTTATTTTAAAACATTGAAATTAAAAGGGATTTAATCACTACATCCACTTACATCCATTTACGTCCAGAACTAATATTGACTGAAAACAACACAATAGATAAGTATTGCTTTTAATAGTTTATAGTGGGCAGCTATATTACACGGTGTGGGGTGTTTCAAGTATTATGGTTTTAAAAGGGAGATTTAACTCATTTTACATACACAAAGGAGGGCTATCAAAAAACTAAAAGAAGTGAGAAAGAAATTTTCTGATGTCAATTACAGAGAAGTGCCAAATACTTCAACCAACCAGGGCAAAGTACATGCTTGACCTCTGTTAAACAAACAATATGGATCTAATCCAATAGAGAAAATATCACCACACAAGACTGGTTTCAATGACTCTCTACACCTGACATCGACATGACATTGAAAATATTTATGTCCATAAGGAAAGACACGCTACAATTTTATTCCAGAGAGAAAGGTCACTGCACATAAAAACAAGATTCCCAGGAAGTATAAAGTTCTTATAGGACGGTGTACAAAGATGGCAAACCGCTTCAACAGAGAACTCAACGGCAGAGATTATGTATGTAGGTATGCATGCATGTATGTAGGTATGCATGCATGTATGTATGCATATATATATATATGTATCTATGCATGTATGTATGTATATATGTATGTAGTTTCTATGCATGTGTGTATGTATTCATGAATGTATTTATGTTTATACATATATTTAGTTCAAACAAGACATAATTGTTTACCTCATTAACTGTTTCATATATATACATGCCCGCTCACACGTACAGTTTTATCATCACATGGGAATATAGATGGTAATATTGAATGAAAGATCAACTATTACGATAAAATTTAAAATAATTATTTGTTCACAACTACAGAAAATAGTAGAAATATTAGTAAATGTAGGTTTTACTTCCGCTGACAAAAATTACGACGAGTATTGAGATATTGAGATAATAAAAATATACCAATAGCAGAACACCGCCATCAAAATTTAGATTCATGGTGCTCTCGTGCAAATATCTAGTCTGTACATACCTTTGCCTGCTATATTACAACAATACAGGAACTTGAAATTCTACAGAATGTACAGCATTTTGAAGTAAGAGGTCTCTGGTTACAATTTTCTCGAAACACAATTCAATAAACTTTCCTTTTTACAGTGCATAAATCGTACGAGATATCTCAGTGCCTAAATATCATCATAATAAATAATAGCTAAGTAAAAAAATAAAAGATAAATAAAAACCATAATTTCACATATTTCTAAGTCTTTAGGTGAAATACAGCGCAACAATAATGATTTTATTAAAGTTAAATTTATTCACATCATATAGCACACATAAAACACACACATATATATACACACGCATATATGGATATGTTTGTGTGCGTGTGTGTATATATATATATATATATATATATATATATATATATATATATATATACGTGTGTGTGTGTGTGTGTATGTGTATGTGTGTCTTTCTGTGTCTGTGTCTGTGTCTGTGTGTCAACACACATGCACATTTAAATATATATACACGTATCCCTGTGTTTATATGAGTTATATGCTGTGAAGAAAGGTCAAAGGCTTGAAAAGAAATGTTCAACAATTCAGACAATATTGTCAAAGCTGAACTATGACAAAGAACAGAACAAAGACAACAAACAAGAGACGGTAAATACACGGTCAAAATACAAAAGAAGAAATAACAACACGACCAAAGAAATATAATAGAAGCTGACTTGGCTTCAACAACAGTAAGTCACATACATTTTGCTTCGTGAAGCGGGGCGTAAAATCAGAAGAAGAAAAAAACAGCGTACAGTACAATAAAAAATAAAGACATTAGTATGTTAATATTGGAAAGATCATATTGAATATCTTTGCCGTAAATTTCCACATAACTCCGAAGTATTATCAAATATAATGGATCATCAATCTAATGTGAATGCTCAGGCAGAAATAACAATACATGAAATAGAGGAACAATAATAAGAATGATAAACTGTAAGTCCCCTGGTATATATGGCATCAGTGTTGAGGTAATAAAAGTTGGAATGAGGCACACAGCTAATATGTTAAATATAATATTGTAATATAGAAAAGAGAAAAGACATAATGGCTGGAATCTTATCTTGAGATCACCAATATCTAAAATGGGCAACAAGCAATATATGATAAATGGAGAAAAACAATATTCAGTAGAATGCTCTTTCTCTGAATGAAAAGTTAAAGGAAAAAGCGACGAGATGGGAAGAAGGCGTTTTGGGGCTAACAGGGTCGACGGTTATGTTTTTTCTATATCCGGATAATTTAGAGCTACCATCAGCATAATGTGGTTGAATACAATATAGAAGGTAATTAAAAAAAAGGAGTGTGAATTATAGCGATAACAAAGGCGCCGTTAACAAATGTGTTGAGCTTATAGACTACTTTGATGGACAGAACTACGGGTGTATCTGAGATAATGTGTCTTGAATTTTTCATGAATGAACTGAAAGAGTTGAATTAAAATCTGGAACATTGATGTCGACAGCATAAATAATGGGTGTGGTGACGCCCCAATCCAAATCTCCCAATCAGAATCTCTCACCAGTTGAAAATATCCACTCAGCTGTTCTAGGAAACATAAGAAATCTAGCGATGTGTCACCAAGCAAAGTAATTCCTTTCTACTACTCTAGGCACAAGGCCCGACATTTTGGGAGAGGGGGCCAGTCGATTAGATCGACCCCAGTACGCAACTGATACTTAATTTATCGACCCTGAAAGGATGAAAGGCAAAGTCGACTTCGGCGGAATTTGAACTCAGAATGTAAAGACAGACGAAATACCGCAAAGCATTTCGCCCGGTGTGCTGACGTTTCTGCCAGCTCGTCGCCTTACCTAGCAAAGAAATTATCTCACTGAACGGTTCTGCAGTAGAAAATATTACAATGAGTGTGACTCTGAATGATGATATACTCAATGAAACGAGAGAAAAGGCAAAAAGTGTCTGAATATCGCAAAATGTGATTAGGACGACATAAAACTAAAGACGATTCAAAATGAGTTGAGGTTACGCTGCAAAACCTCACTATTTTCCGATTCACGATCTATCCTCTGGGAACATGGCCCCTAAAATCTAGAAGCAAACGCTGACTAGAAATGTTCGAAATATGTTAATAGTCAATATTAGAATTACCATTAAACAGGAATAGAAATATTGTTTTCAGAAAAGTTATTCACATGATGTATGCTATTATACTCTTACTATGTTATAGTGAGGCCATGTCACTTAGTAGTGCTAACATTTCAACAGGATTTGACGGGACTAACTTCGGTTAACATTTGATACCTTAGATTCTATATGTAACATTACCCCATGAGTTACGTACAATAAATAAGATAACCAGACAACAATGTAACAAACTAATAAAACCCTTTACGAACTAACAATCAACATTTTTTCTGAACTAGCCGACCGACACATTCCGACTTCACAGCGAACTAACACGAACTTCACTCGGTTAGCATTTGATATCTTCGATTCTATAATTATGTATAACATTACTTCATAAGTTCTTGATAAAAAAAAAAACGAAGTTGGGTATTTTCCATCATTTCATTTCGTTGATAGTTGAGCATATTAAGATGTTCCAGGAAAGGTTTCAGCAAGATGCTTCAAAATTTATCTTAACTTGCATGTTAGGCCTCATACAATGTCTCTCAAATTTAGATCATAAATCCAGAGTGTATTCGCGCAACTACTATTTTTGAATATTTCAATGATCATTTTTACTTGTGATATATAGAAATATAGAATTTTAGTGCACCTTTTACATTTTATTTATGTACATACATGTATATATATATATATATATATATATATATATATATATATATATATATATATATATATATATATATATATATATATATATATCAAGAGAGAGAGAGAAACAGAGTAAGAGAGAAGTGCTAAATAGATAAATAAATAGACAGGTAGGTATGTAGGGAGGGAGGAAGGTAGATAGGTAGGTATATAGACAGACAGACAAACACACTGATAGATAGATAGGTCGATAGATAGATATACACACTCACAAACATGCATGTACGTATGTATGTTTGTATGTATGTATACATGTATGTAGATATGTATGTATGTATGCACGTATGTATGTATGCATATGGATGCATAAGTATAAATAGTGTGAATTAGAGAAACGCTATACAACTATAGCACGGTTGATATGCTCAAGGATGGACAGCTAATGGATTGGTTTGAAATATGTGTGTTTGAATCAAGACTTTCAACATATTTCAAGAATTCGTCATGAAAGCACTGAAATATGCGAATAAACGCCTGTAAGTTACTAAGCCATATTCTAACGAACCAATCCTAATGTTCACGAATATTGGTAAATTGAAAATATCGACTAAACTGTTAGACAAAACAGAGCTGTGAGATTTCGAATTTCACCACAGTTTCTACCTGTTTATGTGACACTTTGGTTGTCTACTATAACCTTGTGGGCTAATAATACTGGTAATTTTGCGGGCGCCCATTTTATGCATAGCTACACAAGCTGATGTAACGTAATTTGTTACGTACAATAAATAAGATAGCCATGCAACAGTAAAAACAACGTAACAAACTAGCAAATCCTTTTACGAACCAACAATCAATATTCTTTGTGAATTAACCGACCGACACCTTCCGACTTCACTGCGAACTAACACGAACTTCACTCGGCTCATACAATATTTCCCCTTTTGAGATTTCGACTAATGTGAAAAAGTGGAATTTCTCTTATTTTCTTTTCTTCGCAGCACCTCTCCCTCTTTTTTCTTTTAGCTGTCGTATCTTTTAAGGTAGTATTGTTCGTTGCAAACAGCAGTCGGCCATATCTGTATTCTTGAGGAATCCTTTCCTTGAATTTTTCTTACATCGTATTTCAGGTTTACCATCTTTTGGCATTCTTCTGCCACGGACTGTAAGGTTAGATCTTGATTCACTTGTTCCAATTTAAAAAGAATTCTTGCTCGAATTTCTATATCTTCGCTTGCTGTAAGGCTTTGTAAGAAAATATAACACTTGAACATCTCATGTGTAAGTTCTTTGAGTTTACAACTTTCACATATCCTGTTGACTGTTGCTGCGTATGTGATAAAATCATCGTTCTCTTTGTTATATTCTAACAGTCCAGTTGAGTGTTGAATAGAGACGTTTTATCACCGAATATGTTAGACAATAATTCTATTGTTTCTTTAAAACAAATTTCATTGAGTTTAGTGGGCAATATGAAATTACAGTAACGTCCATGCTCTAACGGAGCTAATTTTTGCAATAACAATCTCACATTTTGTTCATCCGACTATGATTAAAACTTTTGTCAAACTTTCTGTAGTTCGATGCAAAAATTAAACCCTCCATTGGGTTATAACTGAATTCATTTATCGAGTTCAAAACACCGTCTGGCGAAAACGAATTTACTACATTTTTGGAATTATTTGAATAATTGTTGTTGTAGTTATTGCTGTAGTAGTTGCTTCTGCAACTCCTAACGCTGCTCTTGTTGTTGCTTTTCCATTATTCAATAGGTTGCATCACGAACAAATTATTAAATAACCTACGTGGGCTTCGAAACCCTCGTCGCCAGATGTTGTAACATAATTTGTTACGTATAAAAAGATAACCAGACAACAGTAAACAACGATGTAACGAACTAACAAATCTCTTCACAAACCAACAATCAATATTCCTTGTGAAGTAACCAACAGACACCTTCCGACTTCACTGCGAACTAACACGAACTTCACTCGACGCCGAACTCTAAACTCAGAACTCTCTTTGATCATTACTATTTATACTTTATTCGGACCGGTCTATTTCTCGCAAGAGGGCGTCGTAACTCTCATCACAACACATTCAAACAGAGGTGTATATGTGTAGGTGCATGTGTGTGGGTGCATAAGTGTAGTCATTGAATACACTATGTAGCTTTAAAAAATGTACATATTTTGTACCTCACGAGTAAAAAACGTATATACAATAAAGTATAACAATACATGTTTGGTAAACTTAAGGATTAGAAGAAGTTTTCATTAAAGTATATATTAAAAGTAATGTAGTATTTTCGAAGAAGAATTATAATTAACCAGAAAATTTAAAAAAAAAAAAATTTCCTTTAAGGCTTCTTTCTATTTATTACCTTAATTCTTGTATAGATTCTGCCGCGGACTTGGAAACATTTCATGAACAATCTGGATTCGCCTAATTACGGAATTTTAGCATCTTCTTTAAAATATCGTATAAAATGGATAAAATAATTAGTTAGGTACGACGGTAGTTGTAACCGACTAGCTTCGTACCCCAATAATTCACGACTTGTGTCTACAGTAGACTGTGTTATTTATGAATTATTTAATTCGTTCCGGTAATCAAATTTTCCCTCTAGGGTATAGTCAGTTGAAATTGTGCACACACAAACAATGTATGCACTCGAAAGGTGGAACTCATAGATACATTGTGTATTTGAAAAAAAAACATTAGGTCATTTTTAAGTATTTAAATTTGTTAAATTTACCCATGTTTTTGAAAGAGCGGAAATATATGCCATTTCTCGAAATTAGTGGTTATATTTTACAAGTTAGCGTTACAAAATAACTTGAAACAATTTCCCCTAATAAGACAATTCATGTGAGTGTGAATATGTGTTGAGAGGTTACAAAGAGAGTCATATATTTTGTCTTTTGTATGGGAAAGACACTTTTGGATTAAAGCACGTAGATATGCACAAACATCATTGTAGACTATTGTCCAGCATCGCCATTTTCAGCAAGATCTCGCTTTATCGTTATATCCGGTATCACAGAATGAACTTGATTTCATGTCCAGAGATAGAGATAAGGAGCTTATAAAAATTACACTCAGTGATTCGTTTCTTGTCTGATCTATGTTTAAATGAGATTAATATAAGTTGTTTATATGTTCTAGATCTTAGGTTTAAGTCCAAACCATTTACTCAATAGATTGCGTTGTTTCTCTTTGATTCCAGTGTGATTGCTTTCCTAAATACTATTTTTCCTAATCCCATAAAGTGATTAACGAAACTTTTAATCAGAACATTCTAATTTATACTTAACTATCATGAGGATAACTTTCATGGTTTGTATAGCATTTATTGTTAAGTTGGTCAGAAATTATGTTCCATTTTTTCATATTCAATAGCTCTCTCATTCTCTCTCTCTCTCTCTCTCTCTCTCTCTCTCTCTCTCTCTCTCTCTCTCTCTCTCTCTCTATCTATCTATCTATCTATCTATCTATCTATCTATTTATCTATGTATCTGTCCCATAACTTAGTTCTACATGTAATACAAGTATATACTGCTAAAATTTCCATGGGCATAGTATTGGTTTCACTACAATGCTAGTATCTATTGGTTTTATATGATATGCGGATGTGTGATTGTGCACGAATTGTAATACCAGTATTTCAAAGGTATTTGAAATATCGGTATTATATAAAAAAATTAATTTTGTTATTTTATATTACTTTATGTAAGCTTGGTTTCTGATGCATAACCACAGATCATAATGGTGAGATATAAGTAATTCATCGAGAAAAGTACACTCGTAAATAGTTCAATTGCACAGCATGGCTAAGTAGCTGACATCTACTCCAGGGATGTTTGAATCATGAACTTAAAATCATCTAAAATACTGTTGACCGAGTTTTAAACTTGTGTTCTAACGTATACACAACGATCCTTTCAATTAAAAATCCGGGTTTCTCTTCTCAGGCAAGGAATAGTCATATTTATATTCTTTTCTACTCTAGGCACAAGGCCAGCAATTTGGGGGGACGGGGCCAGTCGATTAGATCGACCCCAGTACGCAACCGGTCCTAAATTTATCGACCCCGAAAGGATGCAAGGCAAAGTCGACCTAGGAGGAATTCGAACTCAGAATGTAAAGACAGACAAAATACCGCAAACCTGGGTGTAATTTTAAGCCGTTAATATATTTCATTTCAAAGGAGGTGAGATGGCAGAAGCGTTATCTCGCCGGGCGAAATGCTTAGTGGTATTTCGTCGTTCATTACGTTCTGAATTCAAATTCCGTCGACTTTGCTTTTTATCCTTTTGGGGTCGATAAATTAAATACCAGTTGCGTACTGGGGTCGATATAATCGACTGCCCCCGCCCCACGAAAAATTCGGGCCTTGACCCTAGAGTAGAAAAGAATATTCTTCATTTCAGTATGTTACCTTCAGTTTTACATCAAATAAAATCAACCACAGTTCTTAATTGATTCTTATTTCATTAAGCTATTTATAGTACTCAGATAGTGATTATTTAATCAGCTCCGAAATGGTGCAAGAGAAACGAGGCTAAGGTGGAATTTGAATTAAGCATAAGAGAGAGAGAGAGAGAGAGCGAGAGAGAGAGAGAGAGTGAGAGAGGGAGTGAGAGAGAGAGAGATTTAATTTAAAATAGCGTACTATTTTACCATCATTCTACCAGTCTTGTCAGTCTATCTTCTCCTTGCACTCAAAATATTACTAGCGTTTCCCTTGTTTCATAGAATGCAGAATGTGACATCATATTATTGATTTTTACTAAACAATTAATCTTATCGCTGCTCATATAATATTCTGCAAACCGTCTAGCAATGCATAATACAGATGTAAGTTTCTTTCCATAATAACTTATTTTAGCGAACCAGAGTGTGTGTGATATGTGGCCTTTGACATGGTGTGGAGACTGAGTTGCAACAAACGGCCTCATTGCGCTGATAGTCTGCTTTTCTACATTGGAGCCGTGATGTTGTAGATTCGGAAAAAAGATTCTTGTAATATAGTTTGTTGGTAAGCATGATCATACACATTTGAGCGTTTGCTTCTAACAGAAGCAAACATTCGACCTGTATGACGAATCTGTATACTAATATGACTCAGATTTCCGCTTTCTAACCAACGTAAAGAAATTGTTTACTCTAAAAAGTACGCTAAATTTTTAGGTTAGACTAGTATTTCTGAACTTTCCCCTCTAATATTCATCACAATTTCTTAAATTATTTTAATGAATCAAATATTCTGGATATCATTTCTCCTCCCTAATTATTTTCATGTCGACGGTTTTATTATATTCCAATACTATGGGTTTTCGTCATTGTGAAACATCCCCATTTTGACGATGTGCGTTTATAATAAATTAAATCTACCAGGACTTTGAGAGGACGCGCTTTTTTTCTAATTTTTTGTATGTTTCCTTAGACAAAGCTACCCGACTAGATCGATAAATCTAACAAGAGTATTGGCTCTTTTTTCATAAAAATAGCTATTAGATAGTCACATTTGAATTTGCCAGCCCAATGGGGAATGGATAGACACGTTATTATGTGAATTCTCACTATCACTACTTTGCTTGCACCTCATGAATTATTATCTGTTTGGTGCACATCAGCGCGTTTCAACAAACGTTTCGTTTGCTTAATGTTATAAAAGAATGCCGGTACTCTTATAAACATCAATCTGTTTGGGTAGCTTTGACTGAAGAGACAAACGATAAGGCGGAAACGCCACCATATCTCGAAGATCCTTTACACAGTTGAGACACGTGTATTATGAACACACATCATGTCATGGGAGAAGATACTCTCAACAGGAATCAGATATTCACGCCCAAATCTTCCAAAAAGTATTTAACATGAAAAGCAGCGTTATTGTTTCGATTATCGCCGTTCTGCGACAACATGAATTATCAACCGTTTAAATGACATCAGTGAACAAATAATTTTATTTTTAATCGTTTTGAGGCATTCTCATTATTTATTGCCGCTTTCTAAATGTTTTTTGTGCTTAAATATTGTCTATTAGGGTCTCTATATTGTGTTAACAATAAAGTATGCCTAAATCATAAGAGTTTCAGAAAAATGAGATTTAATAGCATTTCGTTATTTATGCTCTATCGTGATTAATATATTTTAAATCTTCAAAGACAAGTTGACATCGCCATTTAAATAAATCACATCATTTTCGTTGGTACTTCATAAATATTAATTTATTGTGGAGAATAGATAATATTAGCTTCTTTCAAATATATAAAATAATACAGAATATCACAAATATTGTAAGAAATTCCCAACACACTTTACATTTTTAGCTCATAACTAATGAATTGAAACAAAATTATAAATATATTCAAAACTTCTAATAAAAAAGTTCGATGAATCAAAATATTTAAACATTTATGAGTAATATATCTTGCTGCTTTTAAATAAGAGCAATTCATAGAAATTTATGTATAAATATAACAAAAAATATGAGCCTGTGTTATGAGATATCACAATTGATCTGAAAATTAGCTGCGTGCACGCATCAGTAGTCACAACGCCCTCTTGCCATTACCATACATGTTTCAAATTGAAATGTCAATTAAATTGGCGTTTATCATCGACACTCTACTTTATTTTTTTCAGTACTCATAGATACACCATCTTGCTTATAAATTCTTTCTTTAGCTTTCTTTTCATTATTTCAACAATATTTTAAAAGTAGGTGCTGCTGTTATACCCGCAGACATTAAAGTTTACGGCTGAGATATGAAGTACAAATGCACCACTATCTTCAAGAAAGCCACATTGGGATTTTAAGAAAGCTGCTTCAATTTCTACATTTTGTATATTTGGAAGATATAAGCAGGGTGAACATCATTATGAATAGGGATATTGTCTTGCAATCGTACAACACATCTCGACAATCGTCCGAATTGTTTACTTTAAATTGTAGGCGTTAGCTTGTCAGGCTGTCTTTTTCTATAATAAGTACTGTTTACTATTAAGTTCCTCCCTTGGAAATGAACCAGTAGTTGTTCCTTTCAAAGTTTCTTGCTTGGCCGACTCCTGAAGTTTTTCCTGACATTTCCATTCCATAATTTAGTATTTACTTCTCGTGGGTTATTTCTCTTTTCGTCGTTGATAACGGTTTGTAGGTATTATTTTCAACGCTATTGAAATCCAAAAGTAATCAATTTTTTAATAATTTGACTGTTCATATCTTCGATATGATTTTGGATCCTCTTGCATTAGATCATTTAAGTCATTTCTGATGTGGATGATTTCTATGGCAGACCTATGGCCAATTTGAAAAAAATTATTGTTTTGTTTCTCGAATTTCTAGACATGGCAGCCAATTCTCAATCATACCAGACCCTTCTGGCTAAGCTTATAGGAACCTCGCCACCTTACCATGTTAAATATATGATCTTTCAGAGAGATCAGATTAGATATATTTACTGAAAGTGGTATAGTTAATATTTTGAAGTTAAATTGTAGTGAAACGCTCTACCATTTTTACGTTAGTTAATTTATATTCATTTACGTGTAAGTTAAAAGAAATTATTAAGGTAGTTCGTTTGAAAGAAAATCCGTATTGAGCGATATGCTTCTTATATTTTGGGGAGATTATTGTTAATGTTATGTTTTCAAGTTGAATTAATATTCTTATCAATATTATTACAATGTTAAAATATAATCTTAATCTTGTTTAGTATAATAAATTTTAACAGAAGGAGATTTGAAATTTGTAATCCGTTTTTCAATAGAATTGAGGATTAGGTGACATAAATGGTTTCATGAGTGTTTTAAATTTATATTGCATGTCACATGCATTATATAATGTGTATGTGTTTTTTTTTTTAATTGATTGCAATGGGAAACTTCGTGCTGGAATGTTTTGTCGCCAAAATTGATTTGTGTCAATTATTGTGTTTGAGTCATATAACATTGAAAACACGAAATGAAAAGTTCAGCGCAGCAGGATTTGTTCTCTTAAACAGTGCGCTTGTCATATACAAAATATATATCGTGTGTTGTTTGTCCTAGGTTTTTGTGAGTATTAAATGAATAATAGATTTAAAGGGAGGACATTTTTGCATCAATTTTAAACTGACAGTTATTTTATTGAACGTAAACAAATTATGCTCTTCCTTAAATAAAATTTTTAAAAGAATTTTTTCATCAAATGTATAATAAAATTATTGAAATCGATCTTTTCCATATAGTTTGAAAACTTTAAACTTGTGACAAAAGAAAAGTGCAGGTTAGTGATTTTAAATGCAGAGAAGAATCTTCTGGAAGTATAAATTGCATAATTCTATAAACGTATTTGTAATGGATTTACTATGCTGAAGCTGCAATTGTACCTCTATTGTAATAAACGTCAATTTGAATATTAAGATCTGTTATCCAAGTTGGAATTTTCGTTTCTGTTGTAGAGATTCTGTAGTGATATTTGCAATTGATGACTTTATATTATCAACCGTTCTGAAGATACAACAATTCCCGTGTGGTGTGTTACAGTGTTACGTATATTCTTGCGAGAGACAGTGCGGCTGAGTAATGGCCTGTATAAAGAATAAAATAACCGATCAAAGTAAAATGTATGTGTGAGTTCTATAGCTGCTTATAAAATATATCAGATGGAATAGATAAAGGCTAGACGTCTAGCACATGTTAGAAATTTATGATTGACATCCAATATTATCTTTCTTTCATACACACATTTTATATTATACACGTATGTGTTTGTGTGTACAGGCGCACGCATATCTTTCCTTTTACAAACACCATGTTCAGTGTAACATCGTGTACATATGTGTGTGTGTGTGTGCGTGACACCAGTAAAAAAAATCACGTTACTTAAAAGAAATTTACATTCAACCCTACAAAAGTTGTCTCAACGTCAGGTGTTTTGTTGTTTTTTTTTGCTCGTTTTATCAACACCAGCTGGGTTCTTCTAGCGTGATTCTGATTTATAACACAGGCAACCTGTCTGAATACAATTTCTCCTTTATTCCTACCCTTCTCGACGGTCCTAACAGAAAATGTCACATTAAGAGAATAGAAAACTTTGGAAGAATGCATTGTTACTTCGGCTGTTAAGAGCTGTATTTCAGCAAAAACGGTAGCATGTAATTTTTACATGTTCTTTACGTTCTGAGCCCAAATTTCGCTGAGATGTCTACAATGTTGTCTTTCATCTTTTCCTCATATTTTCAGTTTGAAAAAGGCGCGATTTAATCGACAAATTCCCTCATTTAAATTTCTGAATGTGTGCCTGTCTTAGAAGTAATTATTACAATGGTTGTTTCCGTTTTCCCATAAATGGCATCTCCGATATTTCAACTTTACATATGAATTGAAATTTTATTTTATAATTTAGTATTCTTGTATTTGATTTTCAGTAATTATAGCGTGATGTGCTTCATTATTTTGAAAGCTTAAGAATTCCTATGAGAGATTTTAAAATAAATATTTATAGTCATGTAATATTCAGAACATAATTTCATAGTTTTTTGTGTGTGTGTGTGTGTGTGTGTGTGTGTGTGTGTGTGTGTGTGTGTGTGTGTGTGTGTGTGTGTGTGTGTGTGTGTGTGTGTGTGTGTGTGTGTGTGTATCAATAGATTTATTTTGGGAATTTGATGCTTCAAGGTATGAGAGATTTCTTGCTTGCTACATCGATAATGTCTCGGCGTACTAACCGAAAGCAAAAAGATACGAAATTCCACTATTTTATAAATCAACATCACTCAGTTCTCATCGCTACTTTTCATTGTTTTATGAAGTTGGGGACAGCCGTACATATATTTGACAAGTGGTTCTTACCAATGAAATTATACATACAAGTCCTTCTGTGGTTATAACTAGTAATGAGCGTGGGGACTGGCGGAATTACAGATCACAGATCAGGTGCTTCCAGTCATTTTTTGGCTTAGAGGAGAAATTGAAATTGTCTTATCCTTGTTCGAAAATCTGCGTGTTGTGGGTAAAAAAAGGGGATGCTTTCCTCGGACTGTGACCTGTTTCGAAAGCATGCAACAACGCTTAAGATTAAAGTTTATTGTAATATAAAATTTAGCGCCGCAAAATGACATAAAGACCAAAACGCCTGTCAGTTACGATTCACTGTCGTTAAAAAAAACACAAAGAGAGTTCATCGATAATGTAATGTTTGGCACAGTCTATCTGAAATTGAATTACACGAGAGTCTCTGAAGAAGTGCTTGTAATTGAGGTTTAATGGAGAAGAGTTGATCTAACCCGGTAATAAGCGAATTTTCAGTTCTGATCCAATGAGCTAAAATATTATGGAAGTAAATGCAGTTTACAGAAGACTATACCTATCTAATATTGTCCACAACTCAGAAGTAAACTGCACTTTATTCTTCAGCAATGTTTTCATAAAAATACGTTTAGCAAAGAAATTACCCTTTGAAATACTTCGTGGTAATGGCTTTGAGATACTTTGAATACATCTTAAAACTGTATTTACTGAACTGTTAAGAACAATAAACAGAACATAATTTATTAGGAAATTCTTTAGCGATATGATTAAAAGTAGATATGGGAAAACGAAACCACTGGGATTTCATCTCAGTATAATACTAAGCTGTGCATGTGTTCTATTATTTTACTATTAAGGTTTAATAGTAACAATAAGCTTCAGCTTTAAAGAAAAATTAATAGTGTATTGAGAGATTCAAAACTTCATTTATTTGACATCATAAGTTAAATTAATATATATATGTCAGTCGCAAATTGAAACCAGATAATGCTTTGGGTATTCTCTAACTTATTTTCATTAACATAGTACAAGTTAAAAATAGATTTTCTTACAGCTGAATCAGATCAAGATTTGTAGAGAGAAAAGTGTATACACACGAAATGAGTCGATTCTTTATTTTTATGTCATTGATTCTTTTAAAATGTAAATTCTGCACCAATGGGATTTGAACACAGTATGTGCAGAGGCATAAGTAAATAATATTTCTCACACTCAAATGTCTTTCTCTTTAGTTAATAATTCTGTATTCTAGGTTATACATACATTCATTCCACCGCACGAGATAGAAATTTCATTGGTACCTCAAATTAACAGCAGCTTAAACGGTTATCGAAATGGCTAGGAAGAAAGGAATTTTAATATTACATATGGATCTATTTTCAACGTAAATAGTGAAACAAGCATTTTCCATTTACTAAGCAAATAAAAACGCAGCATAAACCCCGCCACACACACACAAACACACACACACTTACATATACCACTCATATATACATGCCTGTATGTACATAAACACACACTGTACATGTAGATATATAGATAGATAGATAGATAGATAGATAGATAGATAGATAGATAGATAGATAGATTTATCTGCCAATCTATCAATATATATATATATATAAGTTTTATGGAAGTAAGATCAGTTAACAGAAGACTATACCTATCTAACATTGCCCACAGCCCAGAAGTAAACTGCACTTTATTCTTCATTCGCCATGATTGACCGTTAGCCAATAAACCTTTTTTCAATTTTCTCTCTCTGTTTATTTCTGCGTTCCTTTCTGTTGAAGAGCATAGGCTCGAAACGTAAAAGACTTTCTCACTTCCCGAGCGTTAAACTAATACATCTGTTTGTTGTTTACACACCCGTCTTCGTCTTTTGTTTTGATTGTTTGCAAAATACATAAATACATACACTTATATATATAGTTATATTATATGCATGTGCATATGCGTATGTACATAAGAGAGAAATAGACATAAGGAGCTAGCAGGAAAGAGGCATAGTAGCCTCATTGTTTATGAGACTCATCAATATTATTTCTGCAACCTCAAAAAAGAAAATGGAGTGTGGAAGGAAACATACGAAAATCCACTAAGTGCGAGACACAAGTTTGATGCGTTCAATATGTAGGACATGTGTGCATTTATTACTTTAGTTTAATGAAAGGAGTTTCGAATTGAATTCGAGAACATAATATCCCACATTTCTAAAGGCTTTTCTTCCCGACACATGACATATTTATCGTTACTTCTCTGATATAAAAGCATGATACTATTACACAAGAGAGATCACTTCGTAGTCGTTCTTACTGGTCAGAATTTATGGGCTTGGTGACAG
>NC_142943.1:51178224-51193224 GCF_046866305.1 Octopus bimaculoides
TATCGATAAAAGGGGTACTGGACAGGAAGCAATGTTTAAGCATGGCTGCAGTTCAATGACTAAAAGTAAAAAACAATAACACTTGAGGAATGACAGAACAGAATGCGAGGTGATATTTTTATTTGCAATAACACACATTGAAGGAAACTAATCTCAGTTACTAGATTTGTGTCACTTAAGAACAAAGTCTAATGCTGAAAGAAGAAAGCAAGCGGCATGATGTAATGAATATGCATTTCCTACATATATTACAGATGTTAAAGAGATTTTTAACATTAAGAATAAAATTAAATGGATTCTCTTGAGTGGTAGACTTTGTAAATCACTCTAGTTTAACACGGCTTTTGGTCATTGATATATTTGGTGGGAATGTTCGATGTTTTAGGTCAAGTCACGGAGGTCTCATTCGAGCTACTGGTACCAGCCTTCTTTACTGGCTAAGAAACAAAAACAAATTTAATAAGACTAAAAATAATATGTGTCGTAGTCAAAAGTAAACAGAACCTTAGATCTTGTTCTACAGTTCCTGGCACTTTAATGATTAATATTGATTTCTTATCTACCAATAAGATGCTATCACTGATAGTAATAAGAGTGAAAATGAAAAATGTAATGTTAATGCTTTTCTCAGATTAGTCGAAGTGAAATAAAATACGTTTAAACGTGTAGCAAATTTGCTTCACAGTCTCTCTAGGTTTAAAATATATCGTTTATGTATTGGATCGTCTCTCTTGAGAACTTTTTGCTTCCAAGTGTAAAAGGTCTTTCACTTCAATTCCAGTTAATATCAATGAAATATCGCAAACGCTTCAGTTGATGTCCTATAATATAAGGATTTGTGTAATGTAAAAATAGATTATATAGTGTAATCTACACTTATTGGTTTAGAAATACACTTAATGTTTGATAGTATTATGTGAAAAAAATTTGAAATGTTATTTACACAAAATTATATTTATTGCTGGAAGGTAACATTAATGGAAAACTGAAATGCATAAAGTGATTGGTGAATATTATAGGTCATGCTATTCTTAAATATATTGACACAAGTCGACAAAATGCTTCAAGTATGGAATAGAGTTAGATCTAATTTATTGTCTGCTCTGTCTCAAGAAATAGTATCCTTTTTTAATAATCACAGAACTTGAATTTTCAAAGAGATAGTGTAAAGATGATTGAATCAGCTCAATTATATTATCGATATCTTATGGATCTTCAAGAAGAATGGAAGTAAATACCTTCGCTGCAGACACACTGAAGTGCTGATGATAGAATAGCTATCTCTACCCTATTCAATTGACAGTTCGAGATTACTCTTCAAATGTACAATACGAGATTGACAAATGTTAAAGGTATCTATAAAAGAAAACTGAAAAGTGAAAAATCAAAAACCTCTCAGTATTTATAATCATTTTCCTGGTGCTTTCCGACGTGAATTTCTTTGAGATTTTCCTACCAGAAGTAATAAAACTTATCTAAATCTATATATTTTCAAGTGATTTCTCATTTACTATTTATCACATAATTACGATATTAAAGTCTCTATCCATTTCTTCATATCTTTTATGACTGTAATACACACAAATACACAATTTGATTTAAATATATTCCCAAGGATCTTTTATAAAGTGAAACCATTTCATTAGGTGTACATGGTGCCCAAAGGTTGACGTAAAAATATTTGATTGCTAATTTGCTTTGTTTTATATTTTTTTCGTTCGAATATTTTATAGCTTATTCTTGAGTCAATAAAAAGACAATTCCGTTCTATAAATATGTTTCTGCTACAGTAAAAATAACATAAATGCCGTTGTCTCTTCTGACACTTCATTTAAATATTTATTCATTGAAGTATTTATAGCGATTAATGGACATTATGTCCGAATCGCATTTAGATAAGAAAACTAAATTCATACACACGGTTTCGTTCATATATATGTATGTCTTTGTTTATGGCGTATTCATGGATGTTAGTGTTTACGCCCAAGTGCGTATGTCTTTATATGTGTGTGTGTGTGTACATATATATTAAATATATTATTCTTTAAGTCATAAATAAATATGAAATCCAGTTTTATGACTAATTAATATGTGCGGAGTACAATTATTAAAGAAATAAATTAAACACAATATATTTGTATTCTAATAGATGATTTTCGTGAATGGAATCTTTCTCGTCATGCCTACACGTTTGATGAAGTATATAATGATGCAGCCTAACACTATATTAGGAACGCAAAGCGACGAAGTTAATGTCATTTACTGTAATGAATTGATAGGTAACATACATATATACATACATACACACATACATACATAACATACATACATACATACATACATGCATACGTAGACTGAGACACACGCATACACACACAAATACATATTAAAAGTAACTCCATCTGTTTGTATCTATGTATGTGCATAGTAGTGTATATCGATACTTCGATGTATGATTGTGTGGTCAAAATTTCTATTCCTGAAATTCGCTTTCGAAACTGTAAGAATTGGCTGGGGGGGGGGGGTCCGAAATAACCAAAATGCTTCTAGGAAAATTATATTCTTTGATTAGAAATCACGAGTTTTGCTCTAAACTGGTCATTGATTATCAAACAGAAAATCAAAATGGATGACTGAATGTGACAGCATGAAGAGGTGGAATAGTAAAACATAAATATTCAGTACATATTTGGCATGGCTAAACACGCGTTATTTATATAAAAAGGAAAGAGGTTAATAGAATATAGACATACACACAAACACTCAAATACATACGTACATAAATATTTGACTCGCATCCTAAGTCTCACCGGGCCGCTTACCTGGTTTCCAAGGCGTCTAATTTGCTAGGATTACAACATCTCCCATGAACGGGATGCCAATGCATCGCAGCATTATTCATTTACAGGTGAATGGACTGAACCAAGGTGAAATGTAGTGTTTTGCTCAAGAACATAAGACACCACCTGCTCGGGGAATCGAACCCATGATCAAGCGATCTCGAGTGTAACATCCAAACAGCTAGGCTTACTATATACGTATATGTACGTGTGTGCTTCTGTATTTGCATGTCTGTGTATCGTTCCTTCTATGTAAATCTTATGTAAATGAATTACTTTACGTTTCAATAAACGATGTTTTCATTTTGTATACTTGTTTAGTTAGCAATTACCACTGAATTTGAAAGTTCATTTCTGACAACATATCATTGATTCCTTATCTGGATCTCATTTGTTAGATGCTACTCTGATCTATTCACTACCAAGAATTACTGAAAATTAATACTTTATTTTCCTATTGGAAACAAGTTACGCAACTTACCATCAACATATTCTTATATGTTAATATTGCTATATTTATTCTTATATAAATACGTGATTTTTTTTTTTATTTAGGGTATAATATACATGCTCTCCATCCTTTTGGCTTGATTTTTTAAACTTTTATTTGACTTTCTGTAACAATTGAGAATAAGAGATTAATGCTATATTCTAAAATAATTATATCTACTATATAATTTTCTCTTATGTTATTCGACGCTTAACAAATATGTATGTTTGCAACAAGGATAGTTATAAATTAAAAGAAAATCTGTTTAAAAAAATACGTGTAATTATCTCATTTTATTTTAGGGTTATGAAATGAGATGGATGAAAAAGATCCATTTACTTTATGTGATATAATATAAATGGATGGTTTATTTCTTGTGACGAACTAAGAAATATATCTGATAGGTAATTTGTAATAAACTGCTCTAGGAAGGCGACTTTTGTGATAAATTTTATATTCTTTTCTCAATTATGTATTCATGTGTTCAGTCGGAGTTAACGAAGTTGAAAACTGCTGGAATATGTATATTTTTCCGATTTATGACATACATATTTAATCAATTTGAATAAGAAAATACATAAAGAGCAAAAATAATTTATTCGATTGAAAATACGTCAAGAATTTTCATTTTCATTCAAAAAAATATTTTATTATCAAATAAAATATAATGTTTTATCTTTGTGAAAATGCTGACGTATGATTAAGCAAAACAATGTTGTAGAAAATATTCAAATTGTACTCTTTTCAAAGAATATATTACATGATTTAATAAAGCAAATTATCAAAACGTTTTTCAAAGTAAACTTTTATCTAAAAATGCATGAAACATCAGTTAATTTGTTGTTATGACATATTGATGTACAGGATCGTGTTTAATATGAGATTCCAAGAGCAGCAAAGTGGTTGGAAGTATTGTGGAACGGCTTAAATCAATTTCATTATAGGCTGTAGTTATAATATTAGATGCAACTGAGCCTTCACATCTAACTTTGATATGTAGCTATACTATATGTATATTATATGTATACTATATGTATTTTGTAATATTTATTATTATGGACGGATGGAAGCAGACGAAAGTACATCTAGTTGAAATCTAGGTGTCATATACTGTAGGATTTTCCAAAAATAGATGTACAAGAAGTATGAGAAAATGCAACAATCGCGCGATAACAATATACTTATATTGGTTTCAAATTATGGTATAGGGCCAGCAATTCCAAAGGAGGGGTGACGTCGATTACATCGTTCCCAGTGCTCAACTGGTACTAATTTTATCGACCCCTAAAAGATAAAAGGCAACGTTGACCACAGCAGAATCTTAACTCAGAACATAAAGACGGACGAAATGCTGCTAAGCATTATCCTTGGCGTGCTAACCACTGTGCGAGCTCGCCGCCCTGCAAGATATTTATGTTAGCGCAATCTTCGTTGATGTAACAATTACCAAAACTAAAGGGAGCAGTTTAATAATTTAATGCTAGATGTGTTGTACAATTGAAAACACTCGTAGAATTCTATACTTTAGAAAGCATTAAGCGATATGCATGCCACTAACGGAAGCCAATCTCTCAAGAAACATATTAGGTGTAGGAAACAAACATCATGCTATGTCGTTTTATATGCTGACTGAAAATAATTAAAAGTAGGGATTCCATGTTCATTCATAACGATGTCAAATCTTCAATGTCGCCATATCAACAGTAAATGTAAAGCAACTTTACTCGGTGATGTAAATGGTATAACACCCACCACATTACTCTGCTCATTTCCTCTTACTACACTTAAACAGTTGCTCACAAAGACAGACTGAATGAAATGCTGCATCAAAACGCCAATCTAATTCCAAAATCAGATATTCAGAGACCACATTGTCTTGTGAATGTCATATTATGACTATGGACAAGTAGATTCTCTACTTCATTTCATATGTATCTTGTTCATGTGGCAAATATTATGTTGCTTAATAAAATGGTATGATAATCTCGATCTATATTTCTCAAATACGTCATCATTATGAAATCCACTCCCAAGGGGGTTCTGATCGTTGCAGAATTAATGTATGGTATATTGCAGAAAGGAACATGTAACTCAGTATTTCACATGGGGCTCTTCAGTTCTGTGAAATGGAATTTGAAGTAATCTTATTGTAAATTAATAATGAATAGGGTATGTAAGCTGAAATACATCTGAGTACTCTCAATGGAACTCTAGGATATGCATCTCGCATGATAAAATACCACTAATGCAAGCTGTGTACATTATGTCTCTGGAGGCTAAAGATGATGTTGTGCAAAAAATCATACTCGACGAGAGAATAACTTTCCTAATTCAAAATACATCGGTTTTTTACCTCTGAAATGAGAAAAATACGCGCAAAAAGAAACTTGCTTAAAATTTAATTCATGCAAATAGATTTAAGCTAAAACAATATCGGGTGTCGTAAAAAAATCTAGTGTTATATAAAATCTAAAAACCAGTCTATATTTGATATAGATACTTCTTAAGAATTGTTAGTGTAACAAGTAAGTCTTAAGGTGAATATCAATATGCAACTTCATAAGAGACTAGTAGATGGTATCGGACTCTCTTACCAGTCTGATGTACGTGGTAATTGCTTTTAATGAAGCCGACATTTAAGAATGTCGTATTTAAAAAATAAACTTGATAGTTTTCAGTTCCATCATGTGTGTAGTTTCTGCCACAGAAGTTTGACATTGATAGTTTTTCAATTCATTCATAGTTTTTTAATCCTTATTTCCACAAAAAATTTGTATTTGATGTACGTGGCATTGAGCACCGTCCATTTCCAAATGGGATTCGTCATTGTAGCTGCAATTCATTCTCAGAATTTCAGGAAGGTATAATGGATACAATAGCTCTGTATGAGCATCACATCACTTGCTTTATTATATAGTTGAGTCAACTTTGGCTTCATAAAAAGTCAACTCAACGTTGAATATCTGGCTTAAGTGTTATAAACATATATTAACCTCCCTTCATTAACACCTTAGAAAATTTTGGTTTCCAAGTACTAGAACTGTTGTTAATCTTAATACAGATGGCATCGAAGATCTTATAATGATGTCCCCACTAAAATATATATATATAAGCAACTGTTACTTATTTTTCCAATCCCAATAATGAAAGGCAAACTTGATCCCGGTGACATTTGAACTCGGAACGTAAAGGCGGACGAAATGCCGCTAACCATTTCACCGGGAATGCTAACGATTCTACATCCTCACCGTCTTACAGTGAAATATAAATATTAGCACCAGAAAGAGTTGACAATGTCAAGAATTCTGTAACGAATGCATTAGTACATATAAACGAATTTTTAACGACAACACTTCAATACCTGAAGTTAATAATCAATTATAACTTAAAACCAACTCAGAGAAATAGAAAAATTTCGTTGCAATAATTAACGAATATAATTTTCCGTTAATTTTACTTTTTTGAGCAGAGATCTTGATAAATTTGATGCATTATCAAATTTGTTGTAACCATATAATGTAATATCGTATTGGCTACAGAGTGGGAGGTCTGACTCCAAACATAGCCATCCATACACGCGTAGACACCAGCACACACACACACACACACGCACGCACACACACATGCACACACACACACACACACCCACACACACAAACACACACACACACACACACACACACACACACACACACACTTGGAAAAACGGGTGCTCAGGCGAATCTGATTCCAGTGTGATTATTTTCTTAATTTATAGCAATTCTTTCAGTTCAAATATATTGTGTCTGGGCTTATTTCATTGTTATCGTCATAAATTTAAAATAATACTATTTCAACAATTCAGTAAAGTTAAAAAGTTTAGTACGAATGGTTTCAGTATTTAATACACATTAAGGCGACGAGTGGATAGAACCGTCAGTATGCCAGACAAAAAGCTTAACGACATTTCTTCCGGATCTTTACGTTCGGGTTTCAAATTTTACCGAGGTTGACTTTACCTTTCATCCTTTCGAGGTCCATCAAATAAGTTCTAGCTGAGCACTGAGTTAGATGTAGTTGACAACATATCTCCGCGCCAAATTTTAGGCCTTGATCCTATAGTAGAGTGAATTATTTAATATGTATTATATCTCTTAATTTGCCCGCATACAACAGAGCGTAGTGTCTGTCCGTACTCCAGTCGTTGCTGAAATATCTAATTTTCCCAGACGCCATTTTATCTTTTTCTGCATTTCAGTACATTTTACAGACATAGAAATGCTATTCCTTTGTTATGAAACTGGAAATTTCATAGTCTTATGACAAGTTAAGTATAAAACAGTCTCATTCATAAATGTAATGCAAACTTTTACTAAATACAGTCCAATCTTTTTATTAAATAACTTCTGACATAAATTTGCCAAAAACCACTTCAGAACATGGATTGAATTATATATATATATATGTATATATATATATATATATATATATCGGATAAACTGGCAACATGACCATCCCCAAATACAATAATATGTATATATATATATATATATATATATATATATATATATATATATCGTAAAAAGTTATTAAAATGCCTTGATGATGGTGGTAATACACACACACACACGCGCTCATATATACATAGATATATATATATATATATATATACCTGTATAATGTACAATTATACTTAGCAAAAAAGTTATTTTGCCTATATGCTGAAAGGATACGCCGAATACGTCTTACCACGTCAAATATTCACTCCACAATTGCTTACACAGGTTATAAGCGGAAACGCAGGCTGGGTAAAAATCCATTAGTTTGCCGACTTTTCCTTCATCAGTAAATCACGCTGGGCCAAATAAATGAAATATCCTTATATACGTAATTCCGTGTGAATTCCGTGTGAATTCTTCAGGACTTCATATATTTCGTAGAGTAATTAATAACATTAATAATGATGAGGAAAGGAGAGATGTTTCACATTCATAAATTTTATAAGAGTTATTTACTACATACTCTCCGAACCTATACGTGTTTCAACTACAGCGTCTACGCATTGTTGGATATACCACCTTTCACTATCGTCGGGGTAGTTTATTTTTAAAACCATGTTTCGTTTCACCTTATGCGATAATAGGAGTGAATCCCAGTTCAAGATTCATATGACTATTAATAGTAACACCTCTACCCTCCACTAAACACCAACAAATAGGCACTTTATTCATCCAGTTTATTTCGAAACGGTTTAGAGCTGTGGTTCTCAAACGGGGTGCATATGGCTACCTGAGGGCCCATATAAGATTTTTGGGATTCCACAAAACTAAGTAGTAAAGTTGAGATCAACATAGTATTTTAAGGGCCTCTGAAAAATTTTGCTTTAGATGTATGTTTTGTAATTTATTGGAAGAAAAGGGTTTTTTTCTAACATTTTACATAGTTCAACCTACACAAGTGAATGTGTGAAAAACAAAATAGAAATTTTGAAAGAAGTTTCTATAAAACTAGTCGAATGGTTATGGGGGTCCACCATCATAAAATTGTAACCAATGGGGTCCATTGATAAAGAAAGTTGAAAACCCTTGGGCTAGAGTAAAGGAATCCTGAGGAAACTGCAGCGACGATGGTTCAAGGTTGCATATCCAGCATTGTGCAGTGATTGTAATTGAAACATATTCCGGAGAATTTGCTGTAAATAACTATTAAATAAAATTTATGGAAGTCAAACATCTTCATTCGCCTTAACATTATTAATGTTATACATACACACAATCACACACACACACACACATTCACGCACAAACACGAGCCAAAGAGAAGTGGAGAAATTCTGTTTCATTAATTGCTTTCAACATCAGAATAACAAATAGATATTTAATTTTGCATATGTGTAATTAAACGCTATACAGTAGTAATACCATGAATACGAAAATGTAATGAAGTTGTGGTTTAAATGGAATAAAACCTTCATTACAATTAGCATTAATATTATCAATAATAACTCAAAAACATGAAGAAAATTTGTAACCACCAATCCTCACTGCTTCACTAAACAAAACCATATCTTTAAGTAATTTCTTAAATGCTTGTTTATCTATATTTCGTAAAAATTAATTTCAAAAGCATTTTAGAATTTGTTGCTCCATACAAATAGGAATATTCAGGAGAATTCATCAGTCTTCATTTGAAACTAACGAAATTTCAAAGTAACCACAAATTTATAGTATATATATATATATATATATGTGTGTGTATATATATATATATATATATATATATATATATATATATATATATATATATATATGAATAATAATAATAAATGGAGCAAAACGCATATAAATAAAAGTTCCTTTAATTCCTACACATGTTTCAAAATAAATGAGAGGTCTTTCACAAAGGAGTAAGATCTGATGGGATTCCTCATGTATTTCTCTTCAGGGAGTTCATAATAAAACATATAATAGCAAGACAAAAACGAAATGATGAGGTAACTTACGAGCAAAGATATTACACGGACAGTGTAATATATATAGGTAAAGAATAAAAAGTTTTGAATGGTACAACAATGCACTATAATACAAAATATGGACTATATACCTGTTGTAATTTAGTTATCTATAGTCCGATGATATTTCGGAATACAATTCCTTCTTCAGATATTCGTAGATGGAGTCGCTGCTATAATCTGTCTTCCAACGGCTTTTGTTTTTCGGAAGCGTCTCAGTTGTGGTCTCACGAAGCTCCTTCCGGAATTCCTCATGAGAAGTGTGTGAGGTCGGCTATGTCTCAATCTCGTGTGTGTTGGTACATCTGCAGCGCGGCTTCTAAGTTTTTTCTCCATTTTCTTTGCATTAGTAAACCTTGCAAATACACAAATCTAGACGGAAAATAATCAACCATTATTATCTATATTGATTATTGAATTTAAAGTTTGCAATGATTAATCAAGAGTCCCCGGTTATATTTTACTAACGTATACAAGATGTTTGTTACGATATCCATAATATTTGCCAAATAACGTGTGTTGAATGAAATTTTTAGCAAAGATAATGAAACAATAAAACTCAGCAAAAATTTCAGAACAAGGGTTAAAATTGTTTTTGTATAATAAATTTAATCTTATTGATTCAGAATTGAAATTACGTTTGAAATTACGATTTGTTGCACCTGCAGAAATAGATTAACGACTGCAAAAAAGAAAACCACCTTCATAGCTATATACATCGATTGTAGAAAACATTCATGTTTAATTTGTGCTGGGTAGTGATATATATACTGAATTTTATATATATATATATATATATATATATATATATATATACTCTTTACTCTTTTACTCTTAAACTTCTTTCAGTTATTTGATTGCGGCCGTGCTGGTGCACCGCTTTTATAGTCCACCAAATCGACACCAGAGTTTATTCTTTGTAAACCTAGTACTTGTTCTATCGGTATCTTTTGCCAAACCGCTAAGTTACGGGGACAATGGAATTATAAAATGAGTTATATAACTGAGAAATTAATTAATTATACTCTGAGTTAATAAACTCCATTCACATGGAACCCCGTCCTTCACCAAAAGGCAACTCCACCAGAGTGGCTACTGAAAAGGCGATTACCCTGGTAGTGCTCCAGCATGGGCACATCCTTAAAGATAGAAAAATAAGAGAAAATCATCATTTTGTGTAAGCAACAAGAAATTTTATAGAAGTTAAACTGTGATTATAGTATTTGTGCCAACTTTCCTGGTAGTGCCTAATGTATTTGGTGAGATAAATACAACACAGTATTACAACCAGAAGATTTGTTCCCCTTAATTGTAACGATACATATTACTTCATTTTACGATAAAGGAAATATAATAATTTTATTTGATTTGATATAAATCTAAACTGTTCTTTCTTTATCGAGTAAACAGTAAAAGACAGCAAAACATGCTAGAACTGATGTTGACGTTGATCTTAAATGAAAGATCCAGTAAAAAATACAACTGAAATTTGTTTTACTCTGATTATTACTATTTCATTCGAAACCATTGCAAAAATCCTTTATGTGGTCGCTCAACATTCTGGAAATATTCGCTTCGTTTGATTCAGAAGACTCCTTGCTGTCTACAAAAAAATCTTGATGCTTGAATTGAATTAAATAATATGCACTTCGAGATTGGACGATTAGAACTGGAACGAGCTTCATCATGGGTCCACTCAATCATTGCGTATTTATTGCTATGCGTGGTTCCCTTTTGAATTTTCACTTTGAAGTTTGATTATAACTATATAAACAGCGTATTTAGATAGTACGGAGTAAAATCCATTTCGAATAACAAATGAGAAGGTTTATAGTTTTTAATCTTTCGATGGAATTGTCCAATAAACTATTCAACCAAAGAAATTTCCGGACAATTAAATAATTAGATTTAGATTAACCTTTACCTCTGCATTAAATTTGCCTCTCCACTAAAATCATTGGTACTAATCACTATTCTCAATATTTAATTTCTGCATAATGGGATGGACTGAAAATTAGATTATTTCAATTTAATAGCCAATAGAACTACTTGTATCTGTTTAAAGCTTGAATGTTGGAAATATGTATTCAGGCATGTAGTTATACACTACATTATCTGGCTTGAAAAGATATCGTATAAGAGAACATGCAGTATTCATCGGAGTATGTGAACATTCTTTAATCATCCAGAAGTAATTAAGTCTGTATGCGATGAATTAGAGGCAGAATACGTTTATATTCGTATACACGGTCTAATTATATCAATATAACAGATTTTACAGACAGAATGTTACGATGCTATCTGAATATGCAACCAAACTATGTAAACAAGAACCCTAATATACTGGTGTTTAAAACAGGGTTAAACATTCGGCTTGAGAAATGTTTCGGATAACTAGCTGAACAATCGATTTTATTTTCGTATGTCATCCGTGCGGAATATCATAGATCCCAGCTAGTTCAGGTGATCGTGGTGTAAATCGCGTACATGAAACAGTCGTGTCTGTGATATAAAAGTACTAAAATACCAACAGAATTTTTTGTGTTGAATATTTGCAAAGACAAGTCGGAAAAGTGTCCGCATCTGATATTAAGCTTGCAACTAGCGACTATGGAAACTCAGCCAATTTGTTGATATTTTATTTATTCATTTATTATTTATTTATTTATTTATTTTATTTATTATTATTATTATTATTATTATTAATATTATTATTATTATTATTATTATTATTATTATTATTATTATCATCATCATTATTATTTTATATTAATAGCTTTCCGAGGTCGTCTCTGCTTTTCATCCTTTCGGAGTCGATAAAATAGGTACCAGTACAGCAAAGAGGTCGATGTAATGGACTTACCACCTCTCCCAAAACTTCTGGCCTTGTACCAAAGTTTGAAACTGATATTAGTAACTCTTGTATGACAGTGCGCTAACAGAATCGTTAAACACGACGGGCAAATTGCTTAGCAGTATTTCGTCCGACTTTATATTCTGGGTTCAAGTTCCGCTAAGGGCGATATTTGCCTTTCGTAATTTCGGTTCGATATTATAAAAACGAAAAAAAAAGTACTGGGGCCGATAGAATCGACTAGCCCCCCTCCCTAACATTTCAGGCCTTGTATCTATAGTGGAAAGGATACTAATAACCTTCGTAAGACGCAGAGCTGGCAGAATCGATCATCACACCGGGCAAATTGCTTAGCGGTATTTCGTCCGACATTATGGTTGAAATTCTTTTCATCCTTCCGGAGCTGATAGAACGTGTGTATTAATTGAGTATTCGGGGTCGATGTAATATCCTTTCGCCCTCCTCATACATTGATGGCATTGAGCCAAAATTTGAAACACTCCAAGTTGGCTTACTGTTTTTCGTTCCACCAACACTGAGAACGTTGTACTTGAACCTGGTAACTTCATTCGGTCTTTTCACATCGCACCAGGTCGTAAATCTGGAAATTTAAGAAGTGATTGACTTTGTTTAGATATTTAAAGAAGGAGCTAACACGTTCGTGAAATACACATTTCCTCTTGTCTAACAAATAGCAAATCTAGTATGGTTTAGGGGAGCAAAATATTCTGCGTTATTGTGCAGAAGAAATATACAAGTAATTTAAAATGAAACTAAAAAAGATGATCTTGTAAGAATGCAGATAATAGATGAGACTTACAGTGGAGAAGAATAATGAATTACACGTTATGTGAAAAAAATGAAGTGCTCGATGAAATGGTGAGGTGCAGAATGTAACTTTGTTTACCTTTACTCGTTCGCAGACGAAAGATACCAAACTGGATTTGCCATTTCTTCCCCGGATGTTAATCAGTTTAGGAGGACGATTATACCGGAGTCATTTGCATCTGTGAACCATCCACTGAAGTTCACATTTTTATTGTCCAAGTATTTAACGATAGAAAATTAGAATGCAATTTAAGAGTGTAGAATATGTCTTTCCAAACGAGTGGTCTGGTGACTGAAGTATGTGTCACTTCTTCGTTTTTTAGTATTTTCTTTTTTTTTTTTGTCAACTGTGTGACACGGATAACTCAGGTGAGTCCAATAAACAGACGAACTGTTACTGCTTGTAATAATTTAATAAGTACTAATAATCAAATGGAATTCATAACATGAAACTAATACTGGGTCGGGTCTAATCAATGGAATTAATGTATTAAAACAAGAACATTTTATTATTTGTCTGTCGTCTTGATTGTAATAGAAAATTGCAAATTTCATGGTAGGTGGAATAAAATAGTATTCTCAAGGGAAACATTTAATCGTTGATATCAGAAAATATTTTTCTCCATCATATATATATATATATATATATATATATATATATATATATATATATATATATATATGTATGTATGTATATATATATAATACAGAACCCAGAAACATGTGAGTACTCTAAGCTGTACTGGATTTGTTATTTGTAAACAAGAGGAAATGTGTATTTCACGAACGTGTTAGATGTTGTTTTATGAAGAAAAACAAAACCTCCTTTAAATATTTAAACAAAGTTATTCACTCCTTAAATTTCCCGATTTATTACCTGCTGATGCGGCGGGAGAAGACCGAATGAAGTTACCAGGCTGAAGTGCTACGTTTTCAGTGTTTGTACTACATTCCGAAATCATAGTTATGAGAAGTGGAACGAAAAACAGTAAACTAACTTGGAGTGTTTCAAATTTTGGCTCAAGGCCATCAATGTATGAGGAGGGCGAAAGTATCTTACATCGACTCGCAATACTCAATTAATACACGTTCTATCAGCCCCGGAAGGATGAAAACTATTTCAACCTCTGAAAAGCACAATGCTTTGAATGTGATAATCGTGTACAGATTATAGTTATACGAGCGGGTGCTGAAATATTCCTGGCTTTGTATAGAAGAAAATGCAGGAAGATCAGTTAATTGTGATTTTATACAACATATTCTCCTCTCCATTCTTATTGCAGTGGTCTTTCGGTATTTCTAAGCCCTGTAATAGAACACGGAAGATTAGGCCTAGAATCAGGTCATTCGGGATACCCTTAAAATCAGGAACTTTCAGCACCCCGTCGTACGCATTTTTTCGTTTGATTTTCCATATTTATTTTTCTTTAGTGGGGAAAATGCAGGGTAGAACAATTTATAACGTATCAGACAACATGTATTTATATTCAGGTAGAAG
>NC_142943.1:51198224-51233224 GCF_046866305.1 Octopus bimaculoides
AAGTAAAGTACTCACAGAGGCATCTAGTTTCAAAACATACACACGCAAAAGAAGTAGGGAATCCACTAAGAATTGAACCTGCAACGCTGACAAATAAAATTTCAAATATTCATGCCTGAATCGAACACTCGACCTAATGGTCCGATCCCAACAGCCTTGAAAACTAACCCGCACAACTTTACTTAAGCTTGGTGTTGGCTAAACAATAGCAACGACTATTCTCCTTTGCTATAAAAATTTTTATCATGTTAATATAAACAAATCGATAAGTTAATGACAAGTATCGAAAATCATGTTTTATCTCTTTGTTGAAATCATTTCCCACTTCACTTGTCTCCGTCAAGTGTCTTTTGTAAAACTAGATGGCTCTGTAAGTAGCACTCTCGGTGAATAAAAATTTATACTTTTACTGTTTAATCTGCTTCCAAATCACGCTTTAGGAAACTACTTCTGACATATTCGTCTCCACTTCACGTGTCTCAGGATTAGGTAGACACAGGCGGAAAGCACGAATCCGATAACGCCAACGAAAGCAAATGCTTCTGACTCTCTCGGCCCTCACTCGGGATACAACAAAATATTTTCCCATTCAAAAGGCATTTTCTCTCTTCCCTCAACACTCAACTCTCTGAATTTGATAACTACTAACTTTCGGCTTCAAATCCAATATTTTAAATGTGATAGCGATTGTCGTCATCATGATTACCAACTTAATGACAGCCAATATAATTTTTGCAAAACCAGATTACTCGAGGCCTACTTCGTTGATCTCAAAACATGAAGTTCCTTTTTAGATATTCATCATAAGTAGTATTTTATGGTGGAGTTGTACTTGTCTAGTAATTGCATAGTAGAAGATTTATTTTAGGTATTAAATAAAATACAAAACTGTTGACTCTACATTTATTTGTTGAGATACCAACATTTTCGACGCACCGCTGTAACCTCAGTGATTAGGTCACAGAGGCATGGTAAAACAAGTTTTGATGTCCTCAAAGATTAATTGAACAATAGTTTATGTTTCTAAATGGCTAAGATATATTTGACAATCTCTAGGATATTCGATTGTTTGAGGACACCCTGTATATGAATTACATCGGCCATTTATCTCCAACCTCAAATCCTTTTATCAGAATTTTTTACTGCAACGGCTCGTTTTGTGATGGGAATGTTTATCAACATTGGTGCACTCAAAATATTAGGTTACATCCCCTGAATTCTTAAGACTCTTCAAACACGTAGAAGAATACATGGTTTTATGCAGGTGTTGCCATTGCCTTCTCTTTATATATCGTCGCTTTAGTATCATCAGCTCGCTGCGAATACATCTCACCTAACGCCAAACATTAATTTTCATTAATGAAAATGGATCTCAAAATAAATCTCAAATGTTAATATGGCAACTTAATAGTCGACAACAGCTCCATGTTACACACGCTATACAAAATAAAACAACTGTTTCTTACACACAAAAAACACTAACTTTGATCTTCAAGCTGAGGTTTTCGCCTCATACTTCCCAATTATCCTTTAGAGTGTTCTCATATATAGAGATGCAGGAATGGCTGTGTGGTAAGAAACTTGCTTTCCAACCACATGGTTCCAGGTTCAGTTCCACTGCGTAGCATCTTAGGCAAGTGTTTTCTATTATAGCCTCGGGTTAACCAAAGCCTTGTGAGTGGATTTGGTAGACGGAAACTGAATTTACAAAGTTATTGAGTTAACTATGACAGTAAAATTGAAGAAAGCCTCCCTTCGGCTTTCAGAAACTGTCCTCCAGCTGCTTTGTGTTGCATTATATTTTTGTGTCATCCCATAAATAATGCGGTTTTTCAATTGCATGAACTACAAGCCGGGATAAACTACATACACGGGACAGATAAAATACCTGCATGAACTTGCTATAAAAGCAGGTAGTAATTTTTACCGTCCGCTTTTTCTTAGTGCAAGTTTTGAAGAGTGCATCTCGATTTTAAGTTATTTTTCTCTTCAAAGCTATATTGCAAGTACAAAAGAAGCATAATCGGTATATGTTGTTCTATGAGTTTAATAAAGTCAACAATGCCACGGAAAGTGAGAGGAATATTAATGCAGTATATGGAGATTCGACAATAAGCATGAGCCAGGATCATATATATATATATATATATATATATATATATATATATATATATATATATATATATATATATAACGGGCTTCTTTCAGTCTCTGGCTACCAAATCTACTCAGAAGTGCCCAAATCTGCACAAAGTGCCACGCAGTGGGAATGAACCCGGAACCATGTGGTTGTAAGAAAGCTACTTATCATACAGTCATGTTCTAAATGTACAGTCTTGGTTTTTTTTATCTCATTACGAAAAGTAATTTATATATATATATAAATGGAGTGGCTGTTGGTTTATTGGTTTATTGGTTTATTGAAAAAAACTAAGCAAAACTCAAGTCACAGTCAAGTTAATCTTTACACAGTACAGAAGGGTGCGTATTTGTTTGTGTTTGTTTTACATTTTTTAGCTTTAAGTGCAGTTCACAAAATTTCGGAATTCGATGGCTGCCAATTTAACGGCAGCCATCGATGTTATAATATTATAACGTTATTCTGTACCTACGGCTATCCAAACTTGCATTCGGTAACTGAATTTTCGAAACTACTATGTCTTTCAATGGGCCCGTTTAGATATATTCTTTAAACGGCTGTTAATGACAGCTTTTAAACGCCGCAGAAAGAATAGAAATGCTCAATACTTCTTTCGAAAATATACAGATCTGTGAAAAGAGTACCGTTTTCTTACACATGAAGCAATATTATCGCTAACTGAACTTTAGGTTCTGATCCACATAGAATATTTCTGTGGAGAGTTTCAGCCGCTCAAGAGACCGAGTGATTTTGCATGAAAATCTTTTCTGTGTCTAATTTCATATTTAACGCTTGATTTATACTTTTAATAACTAGTCATAGGCTTAATAATGTATACAGAAAGAGTGCAGGGCTTCAGCCCCATCTATGACTGATGTCATATCTATAATTTAGTTTCCAACAGTTTGATCTATTTACGGATAGTGGAGGTTTCTGCTGTGAAGGATTCACAGACACTTTCGTTTTTCTATACATCAGCTGCAGTATCTTTGAAGGTACAGCCTTGTTTCATACAAAACCCTGTGATACGCATGGACATGTCATCAGTGACACTTGCTGGGGCCATTAGCTATTTCGGGTCTTTCAGCATGACACCCTCCCTCAGGCAGGAGATCCAGGTGTGATTGATTAATTCCCGGCTTGTAACTCTGAGAGCACTGCTTATATTAGAGATCGCCCCTCCAGATCCACAACCAGGTTGAAGCAGATTGTTTGCATTCACCAAGAAATACTGTTTTTTGTAATCTTTACCAGTGGGGAGCAGCTCCTGTCGTCTTTCCACTTCATTTAGTGACTGAATAAGAGTTTTCTTAGCGTAGTTTTAACTCCATAACAAGTAGCACACTACAAAATCATCTCTAGATGTTACAGATTTTCTACGAATCTCAGATAAGTGTAACCCTGTCATGGCGTAAAATAAAAAAAAAAACTTTATGCGTGAGGCCTCAGAATCCGTCGGTATAGAATTATGTTTCAGTTTCATAGTCAATATTTCATACCGATGGTTGCAACATTTTAGTCAATTAAAATTAAATATAATCACTGAAGCAAGTCAGTTTAAACAAGTTTAATTCATGAAAGACAGAATAGTCAGAGACAACAGCTTACGAATGACACACAGCAGAAACAGTATGAGATGCCAACTGCAGACATTCAAGCAGATTCAACCTTGTCTATTGTTAGAATTATCACGTTAATGTCAGATAGAATCAAATCTCTGTGACACTACAATGAAATCGATAAGTTATCTAATGCTGTTCGTTCAATATTTGTGGTTCTGGAAATGTGATTGGGGATGGCCTCTTATGTAAACTACAAGAGACTAATTAATGAAGATCAATTCTTCAGTGGTGCTTCTCTCCTAAGAGTGACTCTCTGTATTTCTCTCTTTCTTTCTCTTAATCTTAACATTTTCCAGTTTCTGATAATTATCGTGTTGTAATAAAGTTTATAAGAGCTGCTGTACTTTGACCTTATATCTGCCCCATATTCTGTGAGGAGGTATTACAACAGTTCTATTTATGTTATGACATTGTGTTCGGTTTGGGTTTTTTTTTTTTTAATTTTAAGTTGTCCGTGATAAAAGATGATTTAACTATTTTCTTACAGAGGAGAAACAACGACCCAGATATTCGTTCAGAGCGTCCCTTGTTGCCACATGTTATGACTGATAATAATCCTAGCAATGACGGTATCGATCATTATCGTCTTCAGCAGCTCCGCTCCAGATGATACTATCAAGCCCAAATATACCTGATATAACTGATATGCTAAAAACAAAAAGAGTATCTATTTTTCGAAATTTTAATCCAATAAAATAATTGCTGTATAAAACTAATAAAACAACATGTTATGAATTCACGAATAAAGGTAGGCAGACAATGTATAAGATTTTAATTACGCTATATTAGTATACATAGAACCTGTTGCGTGTGTACGCGTGTGTGCGTATGTGTGTGTGTGCGCGCGCGCGTAGTTGTCAGTACGTTGTTACTTCTGTTGCTGATTAACTCCCATATCAGCCATAATTAGCAAGATTTATTATGGAAGAATTCCATCCGCTGTCATTCTGTCTTTTGTAAATCTCAGATGACATTGTCCAGTATGTCATTTGTTTCCAAAGAAAGTATTATGTTTCAAGGGAGATTTTGTTGCTATATCTAGCAGACCTGGCAGCTGTGTAGTTTGTGCGTGATTGTATATATATATATATATATATATATATATATATATATACGTGTTTATGTGTGCTGATGATTTCGATGCTGTTGTTAATATTTCTAGGCTTTCATGTTCATCAAAACACTTTATTTAATTATAAGAATTATAATTTCGTAATTGATGTAATCATTACAAAGGAGTTAATTAGTGAAATTCATATGAGTGGTTAAGATTCTCATTCTGACATACGGCTTTTCAACCTCGTACGTCTCGAAGTTCTTCAAACCAATCTATGATGAAAGGTAGAGTGAGTTGATTGATTGATGTCAAGGTAAGTGAAGCAAAAGCAATAGCTACGCACTGGAATTAAAAGAAATAATTAAAAGAATGTCTTCAGTGAATATATTCGCAATACTGGCCGTATGGTATGAAGCTTGTTTCCCAACCATGTAGTTCCGGGTTCAGTCCCACGCGTGACACATTGGGCAAGTGTCTTCTATTATAGCCTCGGGCCGACCAAAGCCTTGCGAATGGACTTGGTAGACGGAAAATGTAACAAGCCCGTCGTATATATATATATATATATATATATATATATATATATATATATAATCAGTGTATAACTTAACTTCTGAAATAAAGTTAGACAAATTCATTAATATTTATGTAATGAAGATTGGATGTTAAAATGGATTATAGTTTATAAATATGAAAAATAAAAACTATAATCCATTTTAACATCCAATCTTCATTACATAAATATTAATGAATTTGTTGAATTTTGTTTAATAAGTTAAGTCAGATACTGATTATTTTAATACAAACCTTCATATGTATAAACATTTCAGAAAAAATTCGAAAGTAAATTATGAAGAAAAGACATTAGAAATCTTAGGAAAAATTCCAATTAAAGGACGAACATATATTCAACCGATAAAATATATATAACACACACACACACACACACACACACACACACACACACACAGACACACACACTGTAGCAGCGCCTTTAAGCGAACATATCAACCCCAGGACTTACCCTTTGTAAGACTACTATTTATTCTATCGGTTCTATTATCGAACTGCTAGGTTACGGACACGTAAACGCAACAACATCAAGCGATGTTAGAGGACAAACACAGACACAATATAAATGTATATATACGACGGGATTCTTTCAGTTTACATCTACCAAATCCGCTCACAAGGCTGTGATTGGCCCACGGCTATAGTAGAAGACACTCGCTCAAGATGCAACGCAGTGGGACTGAACCCGGGACCATGTGGTTGCTAAGCATGCATATATATATATATATATATATATATATGTGTGTGTGTGTGTGTGTGTGTGTGTGTGTGTGTGTGTGTGTGTGTGTGTGTGTGGTGTGAAGGAAAGAATCTAGGACGCCGCTCGGGCTCAAAAGATTGACCGTTATGTAAACCTCCTCGAAGAATGTGAAGATGCAGGCTGGAAAGCAGAGCATTTTCCAATCGAAGTCGGATATAGAAGGTTTGTTGGACATAGTGTGAGACGATTGATGTTATCGTTAAGCCTAACTCATCCTAAAGTAAATACCACCATGACCGATATCCAAACTGCAGTGGTAAAAGCTAGCCACTGGGTTTATTTAAAAAGAGACGATGAGCGATGGCTAGAAATATATTGAGCTATATTTAATAACCAGTTGATCTAGCAGACGGGGCCTCATATCAGTGAGGAGTGGCGCCGGTGCGCATTGATGCTCTCGAGAGGTAGGCCCCGAAGCGGTGCGCATTCTCTTCCGATGACCACATACATTTGCTGGCTTCCGGTATGCGGCGTTCTCGACTGGTAGCACTTGCATGTGCAAGTTGTTTGCAAAACAACTGAGAGTAACTATGATTTAACTCAATATATTGCCATCTTTTACAGTATATACATATGTTACGTTAGGTGAGGCTGTGCGATATTCCAACTAAATGTTCATTTAATCGTATTCACACTACTGTACCAGCTTGAAATATGCTTTATTTATTTTTAACAATAAGGTATCTGAAAGCAACAAAGAAGGTCTTGGAGTATTTGAAAATAAAATCAGAAAGGAATGCATTAAAGAAGATATTTGAAATGTGTTTATGGAAAGTTTGAAAACAATTCAAAACTTCATCGTCAACGAAAGAATTTTCAAATTAAATATTAACTTCGAGAAACAATATGTTATACAAATATAAGACTGTGTGTGTGTATATCTGAGTGCGTGTATATATATATATATATATATATATATATATATATATATATATATATATATATATATATACACTTTAAATGTATATTTACGTAAAAACAGAATGCGCCGAACGAATTAGATAAAGAAATATTTTATGTTCGGAAACTGCTCCACGTTTCGTATATAATTAAATAAAGCATGAACAGCTAAGCTGATTTTTCTTTCCGATTTTCGACATTATCAAATGAATATGACAATCGTTGCTATACACATCTACGTAACAATCAAGTTTTCCATTGATGTTTACTAAATTTGACTGTTTTGATGCAAAACATTCACAATGATTACAGGATAGGTCTAATCAACGTGCGCGCGCAAACACACACATACACAGACAGACACACACACACATAGACACACACGCAAACACAAACACATACACACACACGCGCACACATATATATAGGTGTAGGAGTGGCCGTGTGGTAAGTAGTTTGCTTACCAGCCACATGGTCTCGGGTTCAGTCCCACTACGTGGCACCTTGGCCAAGAGTCTTCTAGTATAACTTCGGGCCGACCAAAATCTTGTGAGTGGATTTGGTTGACGGAAACTGAAAGAAGCCCATCGTATATATATATATATATATATATATATATATATATATATATATATATATATATATATATATATATCATATTTTCTTTATTGTTAAAAGCATATAGGACGTAGTCAGATGTGGCCTCAACTTATTATTGTTTGAATATAAACACTTGAAGTTTGTGTTGAAATTTATGTTACCGTTGGAGAGGTATAAAGATGAATAATTTATGAAATGCTAGACTTTGATATGTTTATATTAAAGCCTAGCTATTAAACAAGTGACTGACTTTAAATAGAATATTAATATTAATAACTGCTAACACATATGCGAATTTCAACTCGTGTATAAATGTTTAATCTCACAAAACATTTAATATTTGTAATTTACTTTATATTAGCATTTGTTTTTTGCAATTTTCTTTAGTATGTAGATGAAAGAAATATTTTCAATTAAAGTAAATAGCTTTTAGTTTCGGACTCGAAGAAGTAGAACAAATTTCAGAATTTTTCTTTAATACTTACTGGATATTAAGGAAAAAAGAGGGGCGAAATAAATCTAAGACTCTACGAGAACATTCTTATTTGTTATTCATCTTTTGAAAACCATCTAATATCTTACGTAGATTAAAATAACTGCTGAAATCTAACAAGAAATAGATTTAGAATTGAAAAAAAATTGTTTTTCTTTGAATTTTAAAATGTACAAAATACATCAAAGTTTTGTTGCTGTTGTTGTTGTTGTTCCTTCCGTATTGTTTTGTTTTTAGATCTTCTTTGGTCTTGACACTTTGAAGTTGCTTAAAATAGTCAATAACGTTTTGTTAAAGGTAACTATCAAAATATTTCATTCAAAAGCATTACTTGACGATTTAATGATGCTGCTGTTCATTACTATTGTTGATTGTTGCTGCGGTATTTACAGTTATGTTAGATCTATCTAAGTAAGCAAATATATAAGTAATGATCAAGATTTTCTTTTGTACCTTACACCTATAGTATTATTGCGCAATATAAAATGTTTTTCTGTGTTTTTCTAAGATGATAAGTTATAATTTCAGGTACGTTTCATTGTAAATCTAGGCGGCTATGTAGAGGTTTTCTAATTAACCACTCTAAACCTCATGTTTTTTCGTTGTTGAGTTGATGTTCTAAGAGTTTGTGGCAGGGACTTCGTCGTTGCTCTTGAGTGTATTCACATACATTAACATTTTTTAAATTTTTTTCGCGTGATATTGATTTTAAAATCATGTCAAGTTAAACTACTACGTTTTTGCATCAGACAATGTAGCTTACTATATTTTTTTTTATGGGGGAATTCGTAGAAAATCAATATAAATTCAGCCCTGAACCGAAAAATGGCAAAAAACAATAACATACAAACTTGAGGCGATAGTGTTAAAGCTGATAACATTTTCATTCTACTACCAAAAACAGGTATAGATTATGCGACACTTTTTGGCACACGTTCTCTCTGCTGATTTGCCTAAGCAATAAGTTGTTCAACGAAAATATAAGCAGAAAGAAAGAAAGATAGATAGATAGATAGATAGATAGATATATAGATAGATAGATAGATAGATAGATAGATAGATAACTTTCTTTTATTAGCCACACAGGGCTGCACACAGAGAGGACAAATACAACTGTAGAGTTTTTCTTTTAAAAAAAGTTTTTTTTTAAATTTTTTTAAATCCGATCAAAAGGGATCGGTAGGGGACAAAAAAAAGTGGGGGGTATCGTATATCACAGAAAATGTCAATTGTGTAAAACGGGGTAACATTTGGTTTATCCATGGAGAGAAAAGCCTACGGAAAAGACCATGGTAACCTCAGCAGGGAATAGACACATGAGAGCGAAGTGCTCTCTCTCTCTCTCTCTCTCTCTCTCTGTCTCTCTCTCTCTCTCTCTCTCTCTTTTTTTTTTTTTCGATTTATAGGATCATGCTCAAAGAGGTATCGTCACTCGCACGCACCATCTTTGCTACATTCACCCACCTTTTAATGAAACTTTCACGAGACAAAAACTGTCTCTCTATTCTCACCTTCCTTTTCAAGTGATACTTGAAAAAGTTGATGAGCGATTGGCCAGAGAGGTAAGTTTTCGTCTCTAATCCTTTCGCTCGTGTCCACCACACACATTCTTTCACCATGGCCACCAGTATGATGAACACTGCCTTGCCTTCCCTGTTGAGGGTTAGGGTGGAGCAATTGCACAATAGACTCGGCTGACAGACGGACTCGTCCCACACGTGACAGCAGCCGTTCGGCATAAGCCCACAGGTCAGAAATCTTTGGACACTGCACGAGTGCGTGCAGAACGGTTTCGTCGCTCTGACCGCATCTCGGGCAGGTCGGTCCGGTGTGTCTCGAACCGTGCCTGTAAAGCTTATCCCGAACGGGTAATGCTTCTCGATAGCACTGCCAGGCCAGGGATCTCTGCTGGTGGTTGTCCGTAGGTCCCGGCCCGAAAGTTGTCCTGAACAGGCGGGTCAGGTGTTCCTCGTCGACGTCCAGATTCTGCCCGAGTTCGTCGTCGCACCTCCCCTCCACTAATCCTCTATAGAACGTTTTTGTGGAATCAAAGATAGATAGATAGATGTGTGCGTATATATATATATATATATATATATATATACAGCAAATATTTGCTTCACCAAATATTTGCTGATCCCTTAATTATGTTTATAAATATATATGAGCTTTTAAATAAGTTCTCCACCAATAATGGTGCTTTCATACCGATGGGCTTGGTAAAAATTATTAATTGTTAATTGATTTATTAATTAATAAATTGATAATCCTTTACCCTTTTAATTTGTAATAAATATATATATATATATATATATATATATATATATATATCAAATAATAAGCAACACGGATTTCAAAAGTGATTGCAGTACGCACGTTTCATGCTACTTCAATTTATTTAAGTAATGTGAGCATTACCTTAAATGCAATATGAAGAGCAATCTTCAGCTGCACGAAAAAATGTAGAAAAAAAGACATATTACAAATGTGGCAACATATTAAAACCAAGTGGGAGAGAGCAGAGGAAGAATATATAAGTCCATCTTGACATAGCAGGGTCTATCAGGCTAGTAATTGATTCTAGACAAAAGTTTTAACTGTCTCAGAATTCTATTGTTTCTTATCTAGTGGTGATAGCAAAGGGACAATTACTTCTAAAGAGAGGGAAGGTGTAAGCAGTATGCATGGGCAAGGCTATAAAAGTATTAGAATCTAGAGGTTTCACTGGTCATAGTAGTATCAGGTCATTTTATTACTATCAAAATGTTGAGGAATTAATGTTGAGGAATTATAGCCCTAGGTATATGGGTCAAATAGGTTTTTTACTTTTAGTCTGAATAGAGTAACAGTATAGTGGTACAGACAACAACAGAATTCTAACTAATGTTTACACAATAAGAGGTATGTTAATAAAATAAAATTAGATGTAGTTATCTTTCACAAAAATCATGAAATAATGTCAATATTGAATTCAGGGGCTCTGGATAGGGTGTAAAATTTAAGGATATTAAGTATATTAAGCATATAGTGATCATGAACACTATTTTGAATTATCTTTAAAAAAAACTTATTAGCTGACGATAATGATACTATTTAGGAGACACATAGGTAAGCCTTATTTATATAATGTGAATAAAAGATAAAAATTATTATCGGATTTATATTAGTTTATAATAATGTGTATATATATATATATATATATATATATATATATATATCAGTCTAGTGCTTTCATCCAATCCAGTAGGAACTTATGAAGACCGAATCTTATATCTGTCAGGCTATATTATTGTTTCGTTAAGTAGATTTATTTAGTTTTCAAGAACACTTTGTTTCTCTAATGAAATATCACTTCATTTCTTTACATTTAAAAATGCGAAACGAGAGCTATAAATAACAAGATGAACATCAAACAGAAACGTTACGACCAGTTGATTTCCACATGAGATCGATGCTGCCGAGTCCACTACCTCCAACACAATACTTGAATCACATTAGGGATTTATGCGTTAAGCTTCTATAACCAAAGATCCCAATTTGCGTATGAGGCGACGAACATTCTCTAAGATCTCATAAAATGGTCCCAAAGAGAACCATCATAAAAATATTTTAGGTAACAAGTTTTTATAACTTTATTACAAACGAAATAAATTTATGACTTGACAAGTCCCAATGAGATAAGATGAGAAGGCTAGATTTCTGTATCTTTCTCTCTCTCTCTCTCTCTCTCTCTCTCTCTCTCTCTCTCTCTCTCTCTCTCTCTCTCTCTCTCTCTCTCTTCTCTCGTCTATTATGGAAATTCTCGAAAACGAAATTTTATTTTCGTTTTCTTTTTTTGCCTCTCTTTTTTTCCTCTTTCAGAAATATATTTATTCTATAGAGCATCGGGAAACTTTCTTCCTATGTACACATCTGTGTGTATAGTTTTTATTCATATTTATATGTATGAACATGTGTGTGTGTGTGAATGTGCATGTGTGCGCGCGCGTGTGTAACATGAGCGGTATATACATACATGCGCAAGCACATGTATATATGTACTCGCATAAATATACACAAACACATATATATGAATAAAAAGTATGTATATACATATGTGTGCGTGTGTGTGTGTTTGTGTTCGAATGCATTCATATTACCTGGCACTCATGATCAGTCTTTTTCTCCATGTAAATTTACCATTTTTATATATTGAAGATATGTGCAAATACATTATATCTCTATACCAAATGTTATACAGTTTAAATAATTTTTCCCAATTAGAATACGATATCCCTATCTGTTTACTTATATGCGAGTGAGTTTCTCTGTGTGCGTGTATGTGTATGTATGCATACACAAGCACATATGCGTACATAAGTATATATATATATATATATATATATATATATATATATATATATATATATATATATATATATATTTATTTATATATATATTTATTTATATATATATATATATATATATATATATATATATATATATATATATATATATATATATATATATATATATATATATATATATATATACATATATATATATATATATATATATATATATATATATATATATATATATATATATATATATATATATATATATATATATATATATATATATTTGTGTGTAAGTGCCTGTGGAATGTAAAGGTCTTTGGAGTTTTCTATCAAGGACCTATGGCAATCTGAGCGTGAACATTTCTCTTTTTAATTCATTGACCAGTTAAACTAATTTTGATACGACTTTTAAGTATTTAGTTGCTTTTTCAGTAAGCGGACATATAAATATCCAAGTTGTGAAGAAGCTACGTCTACGAAATGAAAATAATTGAACTAAGATTTAGCGTCAGATTAAAAGTAGTGGAAGTTAAATGTAGATCAACGTTGAAAGAGTCTATTATTTGCCGCTACATAAGGCGGCCAAAATTTTAGGTCTATATAGTCTAAGGTGATACATCAGCAGAAAGTCGTGCATAACAACCGGAGTTTAGAGAATGAAAAATAAAAATCTAAGAGACAATTCCATTACAAGAATATTGTGCGAGGAATATCGTGAAAATACAATTAGTTGTAATTACATTAATTGGAAAAGGACGGTGAAAAACAGGGAAAAATGTCTAACTATTCGATGTCACACTGAATGAGCTAAATTTCTAAACGATTTATTAGTAAGAAGCAATGAATGTAAAAGGAAGGTTGACTGAATGTGTCCGCGCTACGGAATTCAAATATAATATCAAAGATTATAATTTGAATGAAAATCCATAACGTTTTAATACAAAGCCTGCGATTAAATTTGACTTTTGATCTTTTGAATTGCAAAAAGTATAATTAATAAGATCGACTTTGTGTTAGACGGGTTATACTGGGGAAATTAATCTTCACTGATATACTATTGTACTTTGTATCTCGCTTCGTATTTCACTTTCGTTTACGATGTCAACTTTTCTTCTATTGATGCACTTCTTATTTAATGCTATTCATGACATTTAACATCTAAACATCAATTCCATATACGTTATTTCGCTTGCGTTTTTCTCATTCTTTTCTTAAGTGAATAAAGTCTGCTTCTTAATTATTATGTCCTTTGTTAAATCATTAATTCTCAATGGTTCAATTTTATATCCTTTCAGCCATCACTTTGCTGTTGAAATTTCTTTTCATATTCTTATCCATTTTCCTCTGTTACAACTTTTTGGTTTGGTATATTACAACTTTATTATATTTCGTGAGTTAATTTACATCATTCTGCCTTCTCTTTGTGAGATAATGCAACTTTTTCTCACCATCTTCCATAAAATATATTACAATATAGACTGATTTCTTTATTTATTTCACTACGCCATATCACTTTATTATTGCTATCATCTAAAATTCCATTTTTATACTTTCTAATATGCACCATTAATTTTGTGGAACTCATTTACTTCTACGATTATATTCTCCCAATTTTGCTGGCAGGTTTCTGTATTTGGAAAGTAATACGTTGCATCTTGCTCCATCGTTTCCTTATTTATTATATACCGGAATTTAATTATTTAACGTTGCTATAATTGCAATCTAGAATAAGCTAGCTTTCTAACGACTTCCTTTACTAAGCCGAACACCTCTGAAATATGCAAGATTAACCTAGTTATCTACTTTCTATTCACTTCCTTAATAGTTATTATAAACCCTTTTAGTAGTTGTATGTCAAACTGGAATTAGTTATCAACCAATAATTAGACTACATTATTTTAATTACTATCTAGTATATTCTATAAATCATTTTCTAATAATTATTCAAGTGCATCTACCTGAAAAATTAGATATTTGATTTTACTCTTAATACTTGGGTTTGATCTTAGTTCATCGCATTCATTTACTTCTTATAACTACAAACCTACGTTCCTATGATTAATTGTCCTTGAATGGTTAAGCAGAGATATTTTGATTGGCTCTATGTCTATATCTTGCGAAATCAAAATGAGACAAAATGGCTGTGTAGCTACTTTGTTGAACAATGTCTATCTGCCTAGAATAGCAAGTGTAACATAAGTTTATATATTCTTGCAAGTTTAATCGATACATTTAATTTAATTAATGTCAATGTGCAAAAACTATTGTTGGTAAGCAATTATATATTAAAAGGTTTAACTTATTATAATTACTCCCCAGTGATTTCAATGTTTTTAATTCCCATTATTTACATTTAAATTTTCCTGTTTCTTTTTTCTTTTACATACCATTAATTTTGTCTAGTTAATTCTATTAGTATATTTTTACCTACTACTACATAACTACTTTGATTTCGGCTCATTATTTGCTGTCCATTGGAGTGTAAGATCTTGCAGTATTTTCCTCTTCTTTTTATTTAATTAATTTGTATATCACCTCAGACTGAATTCAACTCTTTAACCCCGCTTTCTACTATAGCTACTAACAAAGTCTTGATTTGTTACGACTGATTACCCTAATCAGTTTTGTTTATTACATTTTCTTTATATTTAACACAAGCACACATGTATGCACAGACAATAGTGACTGCGTAAAACCGTTTCTGATTTTTCTTCAAATTAAAATCTTTGATATTACATTTTAATCCCGTAAGGCAAACACTTTGTATCCCTCCCAGATTCATTGTTTCCTGCGACACATTTCTTTCCAATTTAACGTATCTAGTGGGTCTTTGGAATAATTAGCGTTTTTCACTTCTCATTAGGCCTCTTCTAATAGTCAGTTGCGTATTTTGATTATGGCCAGAGGTATAATTACGTTACTCCCAACATAATTAGCTTTTACTTCTAATTATCTAAATCCCACTGGTATGCGTGGTTTCTTCCTCATGCATACCGTAAGCTATTAAATGTATATCAAAAGTTCAGTCTCTTGTGCCGTGGAAAATATAGGAATCTTTTAGCATATATCTTCCAGCTAATTCTATCTGACGCTAAATATTACTTCTATAATTTTCATTTCCTAAACAGAGCTTCTCTACAAAATTATCTGAAGGGGATATCTGTTTTCTATTCGAGTTTAGATTGAGTACAGTTCCTATCCAAAATGGTTTAACACTGATCAATGTTCAATATCTTCCATCCATAACTGAAACATTATTCTACACTGTTCATGATCTGAACATGTATAATTCACATATAGAAATTGTTCTTTTTAAAATTTTCGTTACACTATACTATATTTGATTTGCTTCTGCTCAGTCGATATTCTCTGAAACTGATACCCTTAAATATGTTTTGTTACCTCTCTTTGGTTTGGTCTTAGTAGTAGTAGTAGTAGTAGTAGTAGTAGTAGTAGTAGTAGTAGTAGTAGTAGTAGTAGTAGTAGAGGTAGTAGTAGTTGTATCATTAGTATTATCAATTTTTTTAGCGAATAATTAGTAACGAACTACCTAATCAGAAAGCGCTCTTTATAATTTCAAGTTAATGAATATATCAGTTAATGGATAGATAACGAATTAATATAAAATTATATAAGTGATAATTTTCCTAAGGTAAGAATTATTGAATAGATACATGATAATGCGATTAAAAGATTAAATTAGGATTTTTTTAAATATTTTTAATGCTTAAGAAAAAAGACTATCTAACAAATCAGAGCAATTATAGTAAAAAAATGAGTTATGTGAATGTTATTATTTATAGAAAATAATTGAACCTTATATCAGAAATAGCTACATGTATTATTAAATTGATATAAAAAGCTAATTTATCATTGTGCAATTAAATAGCAAAAACAAACAAATATATCAGAAATAACACTCACTAATTTAATTATTATTGAGAATCAGACAAGTAATTTGAAAGCAAATTACAGATATAATAACAGTAATTATAATCAATAATATGTTTTGCAGTTGTATAATGAATTATGTGAAGACGGGAACGGGAAGAACAGTAAGAAATTTTTAAAACATCAAGGACTTGACGGATTTTTTATAGTACTATGAATAATTAAGAGACAATTATCATAATTACGAATAAATGTATTGTGTAGATTAATTTGTAGTATTTGAGAAAGCAAAAAGGTTAGATATGAAATAAGAAAACTGCAAGTTTCAACAGTGTAAATGTCTACGGTTTGGTAGAACATACGCAGAGACTTGTACATGATAGCTGTGGATTAGAAATGAAGTCTTGAGCATAAGGCAAACTAGACTGGCATATTAATACTCTTGATTATTCGAGAGAATAGATGGAGAGGTTAGAACAGGAGAACGTAGTTTATAGAAGATGATTACAGCGTAAGAAAAGTAGATAATGGATTGAGATTTATACATAATAAAGAGTACACTAGGACTCTATTCTTTAGTGAATAATTAATAATGAACCACTTAATCAGAAAACACGCTTTATGATTAATTTCAAGTTAATGAACATATCAGTTAATGGATAGATAACGAATTAATATAAAATTATACATGTGATAATTTTTCTCAGGTAAAAAGTATTGAATAGATGCATCATAACGCGATTAAAAGAGCGGTTAATAAGCCTGAAGGATTCTTACATGATAAACCTCTTCCACCTGCCCGATGAAATGCTTTTAGGACACTTATTCAGAAGAAGGTACCTTCGCAAAGATTATTTACCACGTACTAAAATCACCTTGGAACTTATTCAGAACTAACTCCAAAATGTCTAGTAATAGTAGAAGTAGTAGTAGTAAATGAATAATTTACAATCAGACATTAAATAAGAAAGCATTCGTTATTATTTTCAGTTAATTAAAAACGTAGTTATGAGGCAAGTTGATATCAAATTCAATTTACTCAGTGATAATTTTCCTGAGATATAACTTTTAGAATAAATATAACTCATAAAATAGTCAGCCAATGTACATAGGTTGCATTATTAACTGAACTCTGAATATGGCCTTGCTCTTTTCAGAATTTAGATTAAAGAGCATAGATTAAGTTTTCATATTCTAAATGTACGAAGGTAATAATATCTGATTAGACAGTTTCTGAATGTGCAGCAATGGAAGTCTTATTTGAGTTTGAATAGATTTGATATCATTTCAATGGAATATTTTTTTAGATGTAATCCGTTTTTAGGATAAATTTATCAACAATGACGTAATTGAAATATTGGACATCAACAATGTATGAATGAGAGTTAACGTAGTTACATTTCTTAATGTAGTTACATTTCAAACACCTGTACATCAGGTGTTTGTTTAGTTTACAGATATTTTACTTGGTTATAATTGTTTTTTCTAATATTTGAAAGCATCTATGCTGCATAGATTTTGGCGTTTTATTGCGATTTCTATATTTGCTATCTCACCCTTGAAACCATTTCGAGATGAGACATCATTGTAGTATAGAAATCAGTCATTAAAATAGTACTCATTAGCGGGTTAATTATGAGAGCGTAAGAATTGTGCATTTAACAATGTTCCTAAATATCTTCTTAGCGTAGTTTGAATGAAATGTGCATTCTGAATTTGTGGAAAGAAGAGCGTAAAATTGTTTAGGATCATGGCTATATCTTAGGCGTTTATAGTTGGTATAGTGGGATCTACGGAGATACGCAAGCCAAGGTTCTTAAAGATTTCAAATCTTTACTAGATTTGTCTATTGTTTGTGAGTTACAGAGAGGTAGTTTCAACAGCCCTCGGTAAAATCAAACATCAAAATATGCATAATGAATCCTAAGATGGCGTATTATGAAATGCTTCTCGCCAAATCGTTTGTGCCACGCTTACAATGATATTGTTGAAATTTATTCAGTTAGAGATCTTTGTTAATTTAGATAAGCTTACTTCCCATAGTATAACACTGGTGTGTGCAGTGGAAGTAATTGCGATTGTTGTAGCAACGGTGGAGGCTTTGCTAATTAACAGCTTGGTAATTCAAACGTTGTAGCTATCATTATCAAGCTATAGGAGTTGAGTGGTAATTTTATTCAAAACTATATGCTTAAAGCCTGCTGCTTTAATAACAAGGATGTTCCACCTTAAAGGTGATACATCTGGATTTTTAGTTATCCTCTAGAAAATTCTCAAATACATAATAACGGTATCCGATTTAGTGGGTTTTGTGAACATATCTCTATTCACTAGTATACCTGCATCTCATATTTATAATTTCTTTCTCTTCCTATTTTCCTTTATTGATCCTTTTCTTCTTTCCTTTCTACTATTCGGAAACCTCTATTAACTATATTGATTATAGTTTTTGATACTGTTGTTATTTTTCCAGATTTATTCTTCTAATAATTAATATTGACACAGTGAGCGCTATTCCTGCTTTATTTGTTTAATTAATTGTTTTCCTGACTTATTTGCAATAAATGAATTTCTATTTATTCATCAACTTAAAAACGCATCGATCAATATTTTCTTTGTTCAAAAGGTTCAATAATTTTTGCCTCATAAGGTTGATTTTCTATTATTATTTATTTTGGATGCGCTGATTTTTTTTATATTTCTTTATAATTATTTAAGTATTAATAATTTAATTAATCGTTTCATGTTTAAATCACTTCATGTTTTAAGGGTTTATTTGTTTTAGATAACAATCAATTTACGAAAATTATCCTGAATTTAATTGTATAATAATTAATAATTTATGCATTAACTTCACTTACCAAGGTTACTCCTTGTTTAATGGTTCAATGTTAATTAATTTGTAGAAGGTAATAATTCTGTAAAAAGTAATGTGACTTGATTGCATATGTTTATATATTTATTTTTTCGTTATCATTTAATTGCCTTGTTATTCCCCCTTGCTTCTTTATTTACATAACAACCCACCAAGTTTAACCGCTACGTCTCGAACAATATACTTTTCTCTCTCCTTTTTTAATCTTAAAAACTGTTCTTCTTATTTCATTATCTTATTAGATCACTTTATATCCCCCCCCCACCCATTAATTCCTTCTTTTTCTCTACATAGCGCCCAGTGACTTTTCAACCATTAAACGAGGAGTAACTCTAGAAAATATTATGTTTCAAGTACTACTGTAAACTACAGCTTGTAGACAATTGTAATGCAAATATTCTGGTAAAATGCTCACTGTAAAATAGTATAAAATGTAAATATTTTTGAAAATACAAATCTTTATCGCATTATAGAACGTTGCTTTATGATATCTCCCAGAATCTGTCACAGGAATGTTAATGACTTGCACGATCTCATTTGCAACAGCACACATACCTGCTAAACGTTGCAAGGTATATTTTTCTGCTTTCATTACAACATACATTATGAAAAGCTGTGTGAATATTTTGTATTTTTTTTTTGCATATCCCTGAGCAAAAATATCTGGTTCCTACGATCATATTAATCACCGAAAACCTATTTCTTCTTCCCTTTAATCACTATTAACTGAAATATGTCATGTATTCAGAGTAACCAAAACTTAGCGCATTCAATTCATCCTGTTTGGGATTCTACATTTTCATATACCCAGGTTCTGAGATTACCTGTTTTTTTTTCTGTATTCGAGTAACTACATTAATCTTCCAGCTTTCAAATATCTTTTCAATATTCTATATATTATGAAGCATTTCCAATAATGGTCTACTAGTCAGTATATATATATATATATATATATATATATATATATATATATATATATGTATATATATATATATCTTTTTATAATTTTTGCCCGCAACTACATCCAATCCAGGAGCCTTTCTATTTTTTTTAATGTTCAATAACTATTGCCATTTCTTGAACCGATATATTATGCACATCCTCGTACAGCTTCTCTAGTGCTTTTTGAATTATCAGAGCAACTCTTCCAGTAAACACCCACTTCAGGCTTGTATTAAAATGTTGTTTCTATCATTATTGGATATTTGCATCTGATTTTATTAGTTCCTCGTCAATAATAAACACAGGTAGTCTTTTTGATCGTTTTCCTTTGCCTGTAATCTCATTTATTATTTCATAAGTTTTTCTGAATCTTTTACTGTCTCCTACATTGATTAATGTATCTGTTTCATCGGTTTTTACTTCCAAGAATCTTCCTATATCACTTCGGGAACACCTTTTCATCTTTGTGTTGAGGTTCCAATATTTGGTTATTTCCGTTTTAAGATCCATCTTACACCCTCTTCAACTTTCAACAATTTATTTTTGTTTCTATTGTGCCTCAGTAAAGTCCAAAGTTTCAGCAGGCATCCATTTCTTTCGTTTTATCTTCATTCTGCCCCCAACACATTTGACTGCAATCTGATGAATTTCTTTTAAATTCTCCAAGCTCTATTGATTTCTTCATCGTCTTCAATTTTATCTTCAAGCACTACAAGCTGATTTCGATATTCAAATTTCAAATGCATCTATCATCCTTTCATCTATCAAATTTTCTGCATCAAATCAGGTAAACCCTTCAGTCATATCTTTAGCTTCCATTGTAAGTGTATTGTTTAGGGTGGCAACATATAAGCAAAAAATATCGTAAATATATCGAAATAAGATTAGTCAATCAGACTGCATTGGTAACCGGAAACATCGGTAGAAAATATTTTAAGTATTCGTCAATTGCACTGGCAGACACTGAGTACGTGATATGTTTTTCTATTCACATGTCAAATCTTATATTTTCATTAATTCAAAGATCAGCGCAAGGCTCTGTAGACAAATCACACTACCATACATTTTTGTAATCTCTCAAAGAAGCATAGTCTTCTTTCACTGCCTAACATTGTCTTGTTTATCCATAGCTGATCTTTACAATTCACATGAATCACTTGTGCAATCCTTCTTTTCTTCAAGTAGAATAGTATTTCTGTCAAAGTGCTGTCGATGCTTTTTACTTAATACTGATACTAGAGGCTTGAGGACTCAGAAAAGCATGTTATTGAATATCCCTGATTTTTTATAGGTTGATATTTTTTCTGACGTCAATAAAACAGACACAGTAATTTATGAAACCCTTCGGTTAGATGATGGTGTAAGACATGCAAGTGTTTTCGGCCAGAACTTTTATAGTTTTACTTCTTGTGATTTATAATTTCCTCTTTCTCCAATGACTTGACTGTTACAATGACATTTTCCTATGTGAATTCATACCATTCTTGTGGTGTCATCTGATTTATTATCATGCCTTTTCTCTCTACGTTATTTGTTTATTTCAAAGAAAATTTTTATCAGACTTTTCTCTTTCAAATACAAATAAAAAAGGATGTAATTTATCTTTACCTGTTCATTCCACTGTTTCTATTGTTTTATTATTTAATTGCTTGTTAATAATAACCTTTCAATTCTTCACAATTCAGTTTTCACCTGCAGCATGAATATCTGTTTGGTAATTGCAAGATCATTTTTATCTTGTATTTTTAAGCTTTCTATTTATCTTTTTTTTTATTATTATGTAGGATGATGTGTCTGTCTGTCTCTGTTTTTAGTCTCGCTCGATCATTTTCTCATTAACGCAGTTATAACTACTTAAACTCTGCTCGCTAATTATTTGCAAGGCACAGATAGCTTGTTTGATTACAGCTGTTTTATATCCTGTAAGATATTTTTACCTGTTTGTATTCTGTCTTCTGGTTGTACAAACATTTTCTTATATCATCTAACATATTTACTAAATTACTGAATTTATGCTGAGGTTAAAAGTTCTTTCCAAGTATTATTACTTGTCAGCCTTATACTTGGTGTCGTAGAATGTGTTTTGCTTTTCATATTATATATCTCTACTATTGTGCTGTATTAATTTACCTTAGTATTATTCCTTCATTTATCTTCCTCATCTTTGGTTATTCTTTTCATAGTTGTGTTATTTTACTTGTAAGCTTATCTCAACGTTTTGGCTTACAGTAGTCTATTGAGAACATCTCATTATTTCTATCTAACCTTTTGCGCTGTTATGATGTCTGCATAGTGTTACGGTTACTGCATGACAAGGAAATAGTCCCCGATCGAAACCAGTAAGTAAAACAGACAATTCAGTTATGTATTGAAAAATATGTATTGATAAATTTACAATAATAGCAGTACAGAGTTGTTACAAAATAATTGAGACAATAGCCAAATGTTGGTCATGGTAAAATAGTCACCAGAGTTATGAGTCCAAGAAATATAAATTGAAAATGTGAGTTCTTGATAAGAGAGGGTTCAATGTGGAAGATGGCCGTCATATTTCCTTTTTCAAACGCCAGCGTTTTCTGCCTAAATTCATAAATTCTCCGAGCCGATCTAAGCAAAAGGTGAGGTAACACTTTTTATTTTCTTGAGAATAAATCAATTATTACAATATTATTATTAAGACAAATACATTCTCATAACAATAATCACACTTGGTGAGATTTTTGTGGTTGAGTCTTGTTTGCATCTCTAAGAATTCTTTAAATATTAAAAAGTGCTTCAAATCTCCAAATCACACAGCAACAAACGCCTCTAGAATACTTGCATTATAATAATAATAATAATGATAATAATAATAATAATAATAATAATAATAATAATAATAATAATAATAATAATAATAATAATAATAATAATAATAATAGTTGCTGACGATATGTTCATCTCTAATCACAAGCAGAAGTAGTCGCAGGAGCATGATAGCCACGTGTTGAGAGGAATTCTTAGGGGTTTGAATAATTCACATTTGGAAACATGAGTGTTTCGTTCAACATCTTTAAACAAGCCTTATTCAGATACCTTTTGAGCGGAATGGGCTACTTGACCTGAAGAAAATTCTAACTGGGCCGCACCTGCAAAGTCATGCACTGTTTGACTTGGTATGAGAACACCATGTCGTGCACATATGGTTAATATGCATGCGCCTGGTGTACCCTTATCAAACAGATACGCGCCGAGTTCAAATGCCACCGAATCTGGCTTTGTCTTTCACCCTTTTTGTGTCGATAAAGTAAGTTTTATTGAGGCTCTCCTTTCAAATACAAATCATCAAAATGAGATTCGCTTTGGTCTTTTAATTAAACAGCAAACATATTCTTTACCTTATTGTATAATAATGTCTTTGTGAGCATCTAATGTTTATTGGATTCTAGCAATGACTAATGACTAATATGCCTGATAATTCATACCGAAATTTTCTGGAATAGAATATCACTAAATTTTGTGAGTGTATGTAATATATAACAATCTAACTATATTATCCCCGTCCATAGCGAATATAATTGAATTAATTTCACATCGATTAACTGCTATATTCATTTTTTCCCTATGGATTTTAATTATATAGTATTTCTAAACGACACCATATATTCAACATCCCAATTGATTTTAATATTTTAATTTCCAGTGGAAAAAACACATACCACGTACGCTAATTATTAATCTAATCACGCTTGAGAGATCATTAGAGTCATAAAATTCCACATAAATAATGAAGGATAGTAAAGTTTAGATTGAATCGTCAAAAAGTTTCAAAGAAAATATAAAGAATAGCTTGCAGACAGATTAATAATTTATATATATATATATATATATATATATATATATATATATATATATATATATATATGAATTGGGTTAACTATTTTACAAAATTAGTGACCAGAATGAGTATTTTTGGCAGAAGATTGTCAAAATGAAAAAAAAATAAAGATGAAATAGAATTTTGAAGCCTAATAATTTCCAATGTTTATGAAATTAATGAAGGAAAGTATAATTACTTTACTTTGACTTTTAATTCTGTTGTTTGTTTTTCAGCTTTGTTGTAGCCCTGAGATGAATAGGTCATGGTTTGGAAAGTTATTATAAAAAAGAAAATGTTTTGCTATTATCTTGGAGATTTCAATAAAACGTGCTTAAAAATTATTGATTACAGCGTGAAACATAAATAGGTTTTCAGCCTGGTTTTCTTTTTAACGTTTTTATTTTCTTCTTTACAGGTTTGTTCAGATAAACAAATATAATTTCGCAGACTTGGAAATGACTAAAACGAAATACCTTGGCGTGTATTGGTATATTGTTATTCCGATATTAGAGTTTGTTTAGGAAAAATGGTGATTTATGATAATTAATGATAGTGGGATAGCTAACAACTGACGGATTTTGTCTTTGAAAATATTTAACGTCAGACGCTCATTATTTCTCATACAACACGTTTACGTTTCTGAGATTTACTTTGATTTAATATGATATTAAGCTATCAAAACAAAAGAAGTGCCGTCAACCGTTTAAACAACTGGTTATTGGATATACAGTAAAGTTTTTAATTGGTTTTAGTAGTTGACACTTCCCACTTGCAATATCCCATTAATAACCATGTAACAAGTTTGATTTTACATATATATATATATATATATATATATATATATATATATATATATATATATACCATGTTAATTTAAGGGTGTAAATAGATTGGAATTGTTTCTATGTACATAGTAGTCTAAAACACAACGGATTTGCTAAGAATTATGATTATCAGTAGACATTTGTAACAGCTACAGAAGACATGCATTTTGGAATGTGGAACAGTCGATTTTGTTCAATCCGGGAAATGCTTATTATCATTCGGCCATGAAATATTAGTTTCAATCATTGGCACAAGGCCAGCAATTTTGGGGAGAGGGAATGTCGATTACATCGACTCCAGTGTTCAATTGGTATCATTCCGCTGGAGACACCTAGTCATTTTCATATTGATTCTTGGAAAGATTTTCAGAATAGTATTCCCTGAGAACAATAGATATTTGTATGTTTACACCCTATATATTCGAAGAGACAGTATAAAAATAGGCGTTTGATTCAGTGCGCAATTTAACTCGTCGCACCATACTCAATTTTCTGTATGATACATATAGTTCCATGTAACCTATCCAGCCACATGTAGGAAATTTTATTCTCTCAAGCGTCCAGATTATTTGCAACTGAGTTTTGTTTTGTTTGTTTGTGTTTTCTTTTGTTTTTTTTTCTGACATAAAATACACATGTAACTTTAGAAATGCTCGTTAATTAACCATCTCCCTTTCTCTTACTTCGATGATAGTTCAAGGCAAAACTTAGTTTTGGTTATTTGATGTTACCAAGCAGTAGTTCTTTCTGCAAGATGACGCATATCTAAAAATTTTCTATTGCAGATAACGTTAGAGAAACTCGAGGCCAAATTTCTGTTTTTAATGCTAACACTAAAATTTTAAAACTTATTTTCATTTTTCTAAATGTGCGTGTGTGTAAGTGTGTGTGTGTGTATCGGTGTTTGTGTGTGTGCATTGTTGTAGTTTTTGTTATTGTTCATATTGCTATTGTCCCTTTGTTGTTGTTGCAGATGTTTTTCTCTGCCATATTGTTATATAGGCTCGAATGTGTATCATCACTTTTTTTCAAGAAAAATCATGCACTTTCTTCTGATGAAATGTGGTTAATTTAGCTATTATATATTATCGTACGTCTTTCTTGGATTTTTCAACTGGAGAGGTGTGACTAACCAGTGACCAAGAGATTGCTTTATCAGTTCAGTTTTCAAACATCTTTCTCGGCTTCCCTGCAGTTCCTAGCAACGTAGTTTCCTGTAATATACTCGATTATATGTCACTCTTGATTTCATCTCCATCGTGATTGCACCGAGAGAACCCACTACCACAGACTCAATTTCAATATAATTTTCTTTTATGTTCTACATTTCTCAATTCATTTCTCTTTGTTCTCGCACTCACTTTTGTCACATGGACAAAGTATATCAGTTATTGTGCAGTGTATTTTCTTTGCTTTTTGTTGATATTGTTGACTGCTTGTAATCTTGCTTCACTGATTTGATCACATTAAGCACTAAAATCTCAGTTCATCTCCCTCCCCCGTTTTCCCCACTACCTTAATGTTATGCTTATACCACTTATCAACTTTGCCTAAGTTGTATCTTTACATGGTTTCCGATCAATAATACGTGCGATATTGTTATGCCTCCATTTATATTCACTTTATACAAGTCTGCTACACTCCCTCGCTAGGTGACTAATGCTTTCACCTTTTGTAACACAAAGCCCACATAATGGTTGATTCAAAATCTTTATCAACCTTATATTTCAGTAGATTGTTTATAAATATATAACATTTATGTCTGATTTTTTTCTTTTGTATATCTACAACGTTATTCATATTTCCGACAAGCATTTCAGACATTGCTCTTCCATTTCTCGTCGTTTCATTTCCCTCTTGTCTGATTTTCTCATAACCATCTTTATCAATGTAGTCTGTATTATTTGTCACATCACCTACCTATACAGGAATCAAAATTAGGTCCTGAACTATTCGTCAGATGTCGTCCTAGGTTATTTAATTCACCTCTTATACTATGCTCACAACTTGACAAGTTACTCGTTAGATGTTCCCAAACAAGTAAATCCTATCTTTTATCTGTTATTTTTTACTTGTTTCAATCATTTTGACTGCAGCCCCGCTAGAGCGCCGCCTTGGAGGGGTTGTTTTAATCAAATAAATCGACGACAGAACATTTTTTCAGCTAAGTACTTATTCTATTTCGCCGAACCACTAAATTATGGGGACGTAAACACACCCACATCGGTTATCAAGCAGTGGTGAGGGACAAACACAGACACACAGATATACACGCATACATATAAACATACATCATACACACACACACACACATACACACACACACACACACACACACACACACACACACACACATATATATATATATATATATATATATATATATATATATATATATATATATATATATATATATATATATATATATATATTCTTTCAGTTTCCGCCTTGCAAATCCACTCATGGGGCTTTGGTCCGCCCGAGGTTATAGTAAAAGGCATCCTCCACCATGCACGGTGCCACATAGTCTGACTAAACCTGGAGCCATATTGTTGGGAAGCAAGCTTCTTACCACTCAGCCACACCTGTGCCTAAAAATATCAAATTTGAATGTAATCCTCCATATGGTCACCAATACCTGTGTCTTTGTATTTAACCCTGAGAGCTCTTCCGTATCCGACTTGAACATTACAGGTCAGTGATGCTATACATCATTTTTTGTTAATATCAAGCTTAGACAATGAAATTATAAATATATATATATATTCTTACTCTATCCTTATTATCATTATTATTTTTGTTGTTGTATCCGAATCCTCCATGTAGCGATAGGTCTTTGTTGAATTAATCGACTATATCTTCATTCTAAATTGCGGTATTTTATACTCGACAGGTATTTTGTTCTTTCTATTATCCGGTGCCTCATCATTTATAAAAAATATTTTCTACCAACTCCGAAGGTATTACAGACAAAATATACGACATCATTAAATGCTATAGAGGACCCTGTCCGACATACTATTGTCTCTGCAACTCCGTTGGCTTCATGTTCAGATAGACAGTCTCCACAATCATATTGCATTAATCACATAAATATATGATGATATCTAGATCAAATTGAAAACCGTGAGATATGAACACATTCGAAGTAAATATCTAAATACAGCACTAAAATATGTAATTAAATTTCGTGCATTTAACACGGTTTCTACGTCAGAAAAACGATGAAAATTCCATAGCGAGTCTAATTTGCATGGCCGCGCTATGGAAAACATTAGGTAAGGAACACACCAGTCATTGTAAAAACTTTCACTTTGTTAATTTATCAGTCTGTCTGATGGCACTCCGTCGCTTACGACGTCGACGGTTCCAGTTGATCCGATCAACGGAACAACCTGCTCATGAAATTAACGTGCAAGTGGCTGAGCACTCCACAGACATGTGTACCCTTAACGTAGTTCTCGGGGATATTCAGCGTGACACTGGGACAAGGTTGACCCTTTGAATTACAGGCACAACAGAATCAGGAAGTAAGAGTGAGAGAAAGTTGTAGTGAAAGAGTACAGTAGGGTTCGCCACCATCCCCTGCCGGAGCCTCGTGAAGCTTTAGGTGTTTTCGCTCAATAAACACTCACAACGCCCGGTCTGGGAATCGAAACCGCCATCCTATGACCGCGAGTCCGCTGCCTTAACCACTGGGCCATTGCGCCTCCGTTAAATTATGACATTCGGTATTAAATAAATAAATAGATAGCGTGAGAAGAATAGTAATGTCTTGCATGGAGAAATATTGTTTCCTTATGTCCAAATATCATTCAAACGCTTAGATTATTTCTGAGAAAAGGTATGTAATAGTATTGACCAGCTCTATTCACTAGATATTATATTGATAGTTTAATTTCCTTATAGTTTCCTCTCTTTTGAATAAATATTTAGATCAAAACGTTAGGGCATGTGACCTTCTATGGCACAGGGACCTCCGAATTTGTAAACGTCTGAGATTTAAATTCTGTGGCGATGGATGCATTGTAATATTCCTGATATCTACAAACTACAGCGTAGTTGGCTTTGCAATTATATTACATCAACTAGTTGTATCATATATGTGTTAACAGTAATAGAAAAGGATATTTCCTTGGCTAGATATACGTAATTAAATCGCGAGATTCATTGTCAGACACACAGAAGTTTATTCGGAAATAAACATAAGTAAATGTCTTCTCTAATAAAATGATTTTAACTTGTACATCTGAATTACAAGCCTTTCAAGATAACTTTGTAGTGAACGAAAATAATTGATTGAATTAGCCTTTAATGTATGCCTTGCAAAACGAAATGTCGACCTCAGCAGAATGTGAACTACGCGCCGAATGGAAATAAATGACATCAAATCTTTAGAGCGATATTCAATCGTTTATCCCATTCGTCGTATCAAAACACTCAAAATAATGAACACATTTATTATGGCTCTCTTCATGTAAAGATTTCATTGTGAATAAAGGAAAAAAAATGATAAGTCTTGTGTGTTGCTTGACGTATTTCAATTATCTTCTTCGTATTGTGACAGTGAAATATCTAAAATAAGCCGAAAATATTTCCTTGGCATGCGTACATAGACAAATGGCTCTCGAAATCAGAATGGCATTGAAATTTAACACATGTTAATGCCAGGAATGCGTACAAGGAAATCCAAAACCATTGTTTTCAATTGTGGCAGAATGAAGAAGAAGAAGAAGAAGAAGAAGAAGAAGAAGAAGAAGAAGAAGAAGAAGAAGAAGAAGAAGAAGAAGAAGAAGAGAGGGGGCGAGGAAGGTGGACATCGCTACTCGTTTTAATTATAGCTGGTCACTTTGGAATGATATCTTACTATTTCCTAGGGATCAAAAAGGTCTGGAGAGACAAGATGCTAAACGTTTTAAAGATCCACCTTCGTGAGATTTCACTCCATCACTGACGGAGATACATCGGCAGTGACAGGTTGTGTCCCAAGGTTCGATGAAATGCAAGAGTTACGATTTGATATTTGTTCCAGTTACAGTGTGGGTGGAGATAGATAGATAGATAGATAGATAGATAGATAGATAGATAGATAGATAATATACACCGCCCCCATCCCTGTATAAGTGGTTCACATGTTTCCATATATAAGTATTAAATCGGTAAAAACACAAGAAGAAACGGTTTCGGTTCAGCCTTAGAATCAACCCTGGAGTCAACCCTTGTTGATAGTTGGTACAATTTTATGTACTTCGGAAGATTAAAAGTCATAAGTGGTGAAATTCATACTCAAAGACGAATAATATCTTCCCATGTTTAATGTTACTACTCAAACCTTTTTTTTTTCCTTTAGATGAAACATCCAAGAAAAAATATGTTATCATATGAATTTAATTATCACTTCTCTTCCGTTTCACTTGCGCTGCTTTAGCATATTATATCGGGCCCTTTTTAAATATCTGTTTGTCGTCTATTTTATTTTGCGTAATCGGTAGACTGCAATCTGAAATACATATATTGTTGTTTCTTCTGTTCAAGAGTAAATAATTCAAACTAACAACACGGATCTGCGTTGCATTAAGTCCCGGTTGCCTGACAAGAACAGAACACAAGCTTTCAAAGCAAAAACAAGCTGATGAATATGAAACTCATGAGGATTTTTTGACTCCTAAAATCTAATTAATGCTGACTAAATTTCAGTCAAAACTGAATTTTGGATTTCCCAAATCATCATCAATATTCGCAGTTCCGTTAATATTATTGCATATAGTGTGTCTCGTGGGGAGAACTGGAAATATATTTTTTCAAAATATATTTTTTCACTAATCAATAACTAGAAAGTGTTGAAATGTAGAAGAAAATTATGAAACGAAAACAGTGGAAAATAAAATATGATTCTGGGCTATTCACCCAAGCTTGTTTTATTTTAAGAGACTTATTTTTTCCCCTTTATTATGTTTTGTTTTCTTTTATTTTTTATCCTGTTAGAAAATAGACTGTGATCAATGAAAATTTGATACAAATAATGTTATAGAGTGATACATGATTATATTAGTTCGAAAAATTGCTGAATGTTATATGCTGTATACACTTAAATATGAAATATCTTAGTGACGTTGGACTAAAACTAACCAAACAAAATTTATATGTGTATCTTTACCCAACTTTATTCTTTCAAAAGCATTAACGTTGTACTCGAGAATGTGTTATTCGTCAGTGATATATTATGTTTAAAATGAATGTGTCTGGGGGACATGAGGATAATGCATGTGATTTTATTTTTAAACAGATTTCTATTTTACTTTTTTAAGGAAATCTTTTAAGTAGTTCCACTCCGCTTAATAAATGCAGTGATATAATCAATATTATACTACTGACAGTCAACAAACGTATACATACGAACACGGAAAAGCACACTCAGGTGCATACAACCGAATATGCATACCCACATATACGCATATACACATATATACATACATATTCACACACCTACATTTATATATATATATATATATATATATATATATATATATATATATATATATACATACATATTCACACACAAATTATATATATATACACGTATACACAAATATATGTATATGTATATATATGTATGTGTGTGCGTGTGTATGTATACATATGTATATCTGTGTGGGGATAGATTGATAGATAGATAGATAGATAGATAGATAGATAGATAGATAGATAGATAGATAGATAGATAGATAGATAAATGGATGGATGGATGGATGGATGGATGGATGGATGGACAGACAGGCAGATAGACAGACAGATAGATAGATATAGCCACATCAGTATACATATACATATATATATATATATATATATATATATATATATATATATATATATATATATATATATATAGTTTTAGGGAAAATAACCAATTTTCAAGAACTCATCGATGAAAATCCACTATCACATTATGATATTTACTTTGCTTTATATTATACTCATTTATTGTGCTTTTAATTATTAATTTTTCTATATGTGATAGTGGATTTTCATCGATGAGTTCTTGAAAATTGGTTATTTTCCCTAAAACTATATATATTTTATATATACTTTATCTATAAGGCTCAATTTAATTTTAATTTTTTATAAATTGATTTTAATTGAGTTTTTTACCTGTAATTTTGGATTTTGTCCCTAATAATATTATTATATATATATATATATATATATATATATATATATATATATATATATATATATACAGATATAGGGCAGGGAATTGTCAATTAGTAATAAAATTAATAATTAACAATTTTGCCAAGTAGTTCAGTATGAAAAAAACCTTTATCGCCATCCGTTAGAGAAAAAATTTGTAGTTTGGAATCAGTAGTTCTTTGACTGCTATTTCTAAATTTTCAGTATGTTGGTGAAGCAACTCATGCTAATCCCTGTATATTTATGATTATATATATATAATAGTGTATGAAATATACACAGAGAGAAAACCAACACCATGATTAGAAACTTTAATATATTTTGCAATAAACATTTACCATTATCATTAAAAAGTAAAAATGAAACTGTTCACTTAATATGAACACATACAGGCACACATGTACTCATGCACACACACACAGACACACACACACACACACACACACACACACACACACGCACACACACACACACACACACACATATATATATATATAAGTATGTATATGTATATGCGACGGGCTTCTTTCAGTTTTCGTGTACCAAATCTATATAAATGTAAGTGCATATATATATATATATATATATATATATATATATATAGTAAATCTCAAAAAAGGAAGAGCAAACACAAAAAAAAAACACAACTACGCGGGAACGTGGTACATGGAAAGTATTAGCAGACACTCAGTGAAGGAAAGAAAGATGGTTTAACGTTTCGAGCAACGCTCTTCTTCAGAAACAGAGGAAAGACCAATAGAAAGGAAGACAGAGGAATGAAATCGCCAACGATTCACATGTGGTGACATTTTGAAATCATATATATATATATATATATATATATATATATATATAGAGAGAGAGAGAGAGAGAGAGAGAGAGAGAGAGAGAGAGGGCGAGAGAGGGCGAGAGAGAATGAAAAAGTGAAAGAGAGAGAAAAAGGAGAGATGAATTATATATATATATATAATTATTCTGTCCCTCTGCCTCTACCTTTCTCTCTTCATTCCCCACATGACCCTTATTTGGCCAAGCCTGCCATTTCTCGGTTTGGCTGCCGTCCGTTAAACATTTATATTCCTCCCTGTGCCTGTGAATTCTTATATCCCTGCCATAAGGCTTTACTTCCACACGCGCCAGCTTACTTTAATTCGGCCTTAGTCGAAAGACACCTGTTGTTATGCCCTGTTATTTGTATTTGTGTAACATTCTCTGTTTTTTTTTTCCGTCCATGCATTCACTGCTTTCTTCCAAGGAATTTAATGCTCTTAGATTAGTTTTTCCTTGGAGTTGGCCAGATTGGAGAAATCTCGAGTATAACCAGCCGAAATTGCAAAGACAATCTCGAACTCAACTGAGAAAAGAAAACTCTGAATGACCCGTCCTTGCGCTTTCCTTGTATCGTCTGTCTGGATGTTTTGTTGTCTCTTTTTTTGTATCACCTAACTGTCTGGATGTTTTGCGTTCTTGTCCCATTTTGTATTATAGTATATATGTATGCATGTATGTATCCATATGCAAGAAAATGAGACTATATATATATATATATATATATATACATGTATATAATTACTACACACACACACCGATATATATGTGTGTGTGTGTGTGTGTGTGTGTGTGTGTGTGTGTGTGTGTGTGTTTGCGTTTATACATAAATACTGATTAGTATACATATCAAAGTTGGCGTAAACATGCGTGCGCATGTGTGTCCGTCTTTGTATGTGTGTGTGAGTTTGTGTGTGTGAGTGTGTGTGCGTGTGTATGCATGTATGTGCGTGCGTGCGTGCGTGCGTGCGTGCGTGTGAGTCAGCGCGTGCGTACGTGTATTTATTATCATATATATATATATATATATATATATATATATATATATATGAATATATATATATATATATATATATATATATATATATATATATATATATATATATATATATATATATATATATATATATATATATATATATATGAATATATATATATATATATATATATATATATATATATATATATATATATATATATATATATATATATATATATATATATATATATATATGAATATATATATATATATATATATATATATATATATATATATATATATATATATATATATATATATATATATATATATATATATATATATATATATATGAATATATGTGTGTTTTCGCATCTGAATGTATGTCCCACACAATGGTGATATATAGAAACTGAAATTAAAAAAGAAAATTCGCAATTCCTTTTTTTTTAGTGTATTCCAATTGATCATATTATCCTAAAATACATTATTCCCTATCAGTTTCACTTTTCATGTTATTCACTCATCACAATGCACAAACGTTAACGCTGGCTGACAGCCTTCAGTGAGATATATTATAATGCATCAATCGAATATTCTCGTTGTAAACACCAAGGTAACTAGAATAGTAACTTTATTTATGTTAAATTATTCTTAAAGGGGCGGACAAATATATTTTTGCAGTATCGATATTTATAGATGAAATACAAAATACGTTTTGCAATTGAATGTCGATTAAGACTTGTTACTACAAATGTAATGACTGCCATACATTGTATTCTATAGTTTTCCGACTGAATGTAACGGAATGCAACCATTCGTAGGACAAGCTTAAGTCTATTGTGAGAATGCTTCGCACAAAGGAGGTAATGTTATGCATGTTAAAATGTTCATAAAAACAAATATACTTCTCAAATATTAATATGTAAAATTAGATTAAAAAAAAAAATATGTGACACTATTGAGCGGTCCTCAAAACCCCCGAAAACGCATCATTCGGTTCCGGGCCGCTCAGAAAGGATAAATTTGAAAATTTTTATTTCTGCTTTATTGACCATTGCAATCTGCATGGTGGTTTTGCATTATATATGTATTATATATGTAATATATGTACATGATATATGTA
>NC_142943.1:51238224-51250724 GCF_046866305.1 Octopus bimaculoides
TTTATCCAATCGACCTTTCCTGGTATTTCATAGACGCCCATCACATTTTACTATCTTTTACATCTGACAATAAAGTATCGTACATCAATTATTCAGCATTCTCTATATATTACCTTTCACACTGGCCTCTCATTTCAAAGTTACAATAAGTTCGCCTTTTAAATCTTAGAATTCAGATACTATGTTTTAATTAACCTCTCATTTTTACTAATAGCTACATTACTACTATGATTACTGTTGTTGTTGCCGTTGTTGTTGTTGTTGTGGTTGTCGTCGTCGTTGTTATTGTTGCTGTTGTTGTTGTTGTTGTTGTTGTTATTGTTGTTGTTGTTTATATTTAGTATTAACGTATTAGTTCTGCTCTGGCTATTGATAATCCTCGGTTTTCCAGGGATTTTAAAACTTCTGATTAGATCTTTAAATACCTAATGCATTTTGATTGCACTAATGAGGTTTTTTTTTTTTAATTAATTTTCACTTCAATTTGAGAAAGTACAAATTCTATTAAATACTTTATTCTTGTTTTTTTTTTTTCTTCAATTTGACTTAAACGTCACTGGATGTTAACACTGTATTTAAGTGTTTCTATTAATAATTTTAGAAGCAACACTTTTTAAAAGCAAGTAATCTATTAAGTTGTATTTCACAGAAAAAGCCTAAATAGAATTATTTAAACATTTTGTGGAGAAGGACTGATTGGATTCTTACTGGCAGCCAATGAATTTAGGAAGCACCCCATACTCTGAAATAAAAGCAATATGACTACGAAACAAAAACACACAATCAAGTTTGTTTTATAGCCAGACATATTTTTTTAGACATTTAATACCTGAGTCGTCTTAGCGTCAATAACGACGGCATAAACTGTAATAATATTAGCAGCTACACATAAATAAATATTGCCGAGCAAGAAATACCCAATTAAAGATATTTCTGCCAAGTCTGCAAGTGTCCTGTATTTTCTCCATCAATCAGTTGTGGAAATGAAAGAGGCAAAACCTAAAATTGAAACAGTGGCAAAATAGTATTCTTAAGCCAATATTATCCTAATTGAAAAACTCTTATATCAGTAGACAAAGTAAAATCAACTCCAAGCAGTATTCTTATTGTCTTTATAGACATATGACGGTCTCCATCGAGAACAAAATGCAAATTTTCTCAACTAGCTCTGATGTTCTGACACCTCTCTCCCTCCCAGACCTCTCATCGTCACTGACCTCCTCTCTGGTGTCCTTAAACCTCTTGTGCCAGCGGAAACATGTTCGTCTCATGCAAGACAGTCCATAAGCAGTTTGCAGTATTCCATAAGTTCCAGTATTCCAGTATTCCAGTATTCCAGTATTCCAGTTTGCAGTATTCCATAAGTTCCAGTAGCGTTTTTTCCTAGTTTGACATTGTCTTCACGCGCCGACTGCTTTCTGAAACAAATCAGTTGTAGCAAGTAGCATTTTGTGAGGTGCCGTCAAAATACTGTTACAGTTGGCATGTGAGAATATTAGATTTATAGTAATGATATGCTAAAATTACAATAATCTAGAACAGTTATAACTTCTTCTCCTAAAGATGTCTCAAGGCTTCTGGTATACTTCTCGCACATATATATATATATATATGGGGGGGGGGTTGTATGTGTGTGTATACATAGATATATATACATATATGTATGTATGTATATATATATATATATATATATATATATATATATATATATATATATATATATATATATATATATATATATATATATATACATACATATATATATATATGTGTGTGTGTATGTGTGTATGTATGTATATGTATATGCAAATACGCACTCACATATATATATATATATATATATATATATATATATATATATATATGAATATATGTAAATGCATATACGCACTCACACACAAATATATATATGTGTGTGTATGTGTGTGAGTGTGGAGAGAGAGGAGGGTGAGAAAGAAAGAAAAGTCACTTCTTTCAATAATTAGAACATGTTAAGTTTGCGCTTGTGTCAAAATCCATTCGTTTATGTCTGAGATTAAGTTAGTAGAATTTCCTGCATAGAATCACTTCAATCATCGTCTCTAAGTTTCACTATATTGCATGTCTTCTGAAAACAATTAAAAACTAAAACCTTTTCCACATAAACTAATTAATACTTTCGATTTCTATAGCTAATCGAATTAACCTTCATGGCAATGTACACACGTCTGAAGTAGTCGTAGTAGTATATTTAGAAAATAATGTTTACGTGTGTTCTGAAGTCATCACAAAGAAACAGAGTTGGAACCAAGTAATATTAGAGAAATTATCATTCTGCTTTCCTATTTTGTTCTTTTCTTGTGCTTAGTTTTATATTTCCAATCTAATCACCGACAAAGATTTCATAAAATGTTGATCGTCTGAGATCACTCAGAACATTGAAATTGCTAAATTTATAACCTGCCAATATTGTTTGGCATAAATGTGAGTGAACCGAATTGTTTTAATATGCTGTGCTCGCTGGCTTGTTATTAATGTAATGGCACTTATATATATTAATGTTTATGGCATATTAGTGGAAAGAGAATTTATATATTCATTTTCATATTGACACATACTTATACCGATTTCAATCTTACTTCCTTTATCTTCACGCAGTTGCATCTAATATTTATCTCTATATGTCAATTTGTAATATTTACAACAGCGAATCTCAGACGAGAGTTAAATCTACTTTAAAGATGGAGATGCAAACTTGCATATATAAGTTCCAGTGGCCTTATGGTGTGTGTGTGGGGGGGGGGGGGGGGGTCGAAACGCAAACCAGAACAATCCTTGTCAGTTAGCATCATACAAAACAAGTGATAATATTTGGTTAAGGAAACCATTTTTTTATCTTTTACTTGTTTCATTCATTAGACTGCAGCCATGCTGGGACACTTCCTTCAACAGTTTTATCAAATAAATCGACCTCGTACTAACTTTTAAGTCTAGTACTTATTTCATCGATCTCTTGCCGAATCTCTAATTTTAATAAATTAAGGGCGTAAACAAATCAACACTGGTTGTTAAGCGGTGGAGGGGGAGCATGTAGGAACATACACATATATAGATATATAGATAGATAGGGAGGAAGGGAGTTGAGAGAGAGAGATGTATATACTATAGTTATTCACAGTTTCCGTCTACTAAATTCACCTCACAAGGCATTGTATGTCCCTGGGATATTTTAGAAGATTCTTATCCAAGGTTCCGCACATTGGTACTGAACTTGAAAGAACTAATTTGCAAATCAAGCTCATTAATAGCACAGTCATACTTGCGCCTACATATTGATATTTAGTCTTTGAAATTTGAAATTACAAGGCACCATCCTTTATATTTTCTATAATAAACAGTAAAGATCATTTGGAAAAATTGCAACCAACCTAACAATAATACATATCGTAATGAGAACCCAATCTGTTACGCCTAGTGTTGGGACTATCACCTTATTTCTGCTTGTATAGAAAATTATTTCTATTACATCTTCACTATATATAATAGTATATGTACTATATTAACTGATACATAGACGGAATGGACACTTTCTTGAACTAACAATTTGTGAGATTAATTCGAATTCGATCATAGGACCATGATAATAATGGTGACTAACCAAGAAATGATTTAGGCATTCATAATAATCACTCCAGCAGTATCAATAATTGATAACTAAACTAAATTGTTCAGCGTATGAGCATGCGACAGAAAAATCAAAATAAAATATTCAAAGTCTAGGTGGCCTGAAATTATCTGAAAGGCGAAATCTAAAACCTAAATTACACGAAACTGATGACAGTATTGTTGGGATGGCAACTGTGTGATAAATCAATAGAGAGGCAAATATGGAGCCAGAAAACAAATGCTGAAAGTTTTCAAAACGCGGCACTTTAGAATAGATTATTTTTACCCCTTCAAAGTGTTCACTTGAAAGTTATAAATTGTTGAAGTAGCTATTTGTAACAAGCCACATTCCTACCTGAGAAAATACATTTGCTTCACCCAGCAATAATAAATCTAATTACCAACATAATGGATGAATTATTGCTGGTTTCCTAGGATTTTAGAATTCTTCAAATAGCAACTTACTGTTGTTGCTCTCGGTCTGGTGGCATTCATAGTGTATGAAATACAAATGTTAATTATAGCTTAAGCCTTACTTTTCAGAACTCCCCCGTCACTAAAAGATAATCAATATCTCCTCCGTTCCGTGTTCGCATAGATAATTATAATGGCATAGTCGACTGAATATTTCGTTACTGATCAATTGCTGTGTTATCTGACTCCCGTAGTAAGGCTACTAAAGTTCTCGTGACACCATAAATAGACCTAGGAACATTATTTTTGTTACAAAAAAGACGGGACGGTCACCACTGGAAAACTTTCATCACAGATTCGATCGATCATACGTATCACTGCAAATATATACCTGTTGACAGGTAAGCTAAAACAAAATAGCCACCGTGAGTCACCGTGAGCAGTTATAACAACTGCAATATAAAAAGGGAGTTTCCTGAATAATTACTTAAATTGTGTTTCGAATCTTCTTTTAAGCCTCACAGTATCCACGGCAGTCAACAACAATGTCTGAAACTGTTCTAAGAAAAGTAAGTTCCTTTTTATCAATTAGAGGAAAGGATATTGCACATGACTAGTTTCAGGTTACTTTAGATTTGTAAGAAGGATTGAGAGATTATCTTGAAATACCGTCCGAATGCTTGTGAAACAGTGAACTCTGTTAAACGCACCTAAGAAGTATATAGTGATGTTTAAATAGACATTGGATTAAGTCTACAATCCGAATAAAGCATGTCTGGATTTCAACTCAAAAGGGCGAAGAGCATCTTGTCCAACAGACTAACGATTTCACAAAACCACCGTCCTTGAAAAGCAAACTTGAACTCGATGGTTCTTTCGTCCCATGTTCCAACATCTGTCCCAATTCAGCACACGTATGGTTCATACGTTTTGCAACTCTTAGTTATATATTATGACTATTGCTTCCGGTCACTCGAAAAACAACGTGTTAAAAATCTTAGGTTATAGATCTTTCATCGAACGGAGGCGAATTGGCAGGTGGATTGGTAATCGATTGATAGAGACGTGGTCCTAATACACTATGATGCAGAGTTTCATGTGCTTACGTTCAGTTTTTCAAATCCTACTTAAGTACACCTTACATTTCCTGTTTGACAAAAATATGTAACAATGAACTACTGAAAGCTATATAATTAACCAGAACGCACTCCAGAATTGACAACCTGGCGCCTATATTAGAAACCTGTAGTTTACTGTAAGTGAAGAGAAAGGTCAGCTCCAGATTAAATACATATATATTTTCTTTTCTAATTTTGACACAAGGCCAGTAATTTTCATAGGAGCGTGAACGTTGATTACACTAACTCAAGTGATCAACTAGCACGTATTTTATCTACCCCAAAAATTGAAGGGGAAATCGATTTCAGAGGATATGAACGCAGATGGAATGTCACTAAGAATTTTGCCCGGAGCGCTAACGATTCTGCCAGCTCACAATCTTTAAATACACGCACACACATATATAGGGTTCAAATTTTTTACAGGGCTTAGAAAAATTGAAGTACCGCTCCAGTAAGTTTGTCAATTTGAGAGGGGAATATGTCGAATAAAAACATAATTATCTGATCCACTTGTACTTCCTTTTACACAAAATATTTACCCATGAACATTTTAGGACCTCCTCATATATTCATATACGTGTGTGAGCGCGCGCATACGCGCATACACACACATGCACAAACTCACACATGCACAGACTCACACACACACTTATTTATGTTATAGGACAGTATGGTACGTTATATTACATACGTCTCTCTGTGTGTAAGTAAGTTTCTGTGTGTGCTTTTATACGCAGAATCTTTTATTTAGATATTTTTACTTTCCCATGGTTGATATTTACATCTTTTCTTCCATGTAGATACTGATCACTTGCAAGTCTTGTCAATACTAAGTAAAATATGTGTTTCTATGAGGAGATATCTGCTATATTTATCTATTATTTTTCATTAGTTGGTTTTAAAGACAAGGCGCACTCATATCTATACCATCTGTACTTCACAATATTTTGGTTGGTTCCTTTTATTAAAATGAAGTCTATTTCTTTAAAAAAAACCTTTTCCAGATTTTAAGCACCTCTTGAGTGACGTCTGCTTGCTAACGTTGTGAATACTCTCGCCTATTCAAATTTTGTAATCTTACTAAATTGCGTATATGACAAACTGCTGTATAAATAGGTGTGTGTATGTGTGGGTATGTGTATACATGCATATACATGTGAATATATACATGTATACATATATAAATACATCTGCATATACGCACGTGTGTATTGGTGTGTGTTTATGTGTGCGTGTAGATATAGATACATTGCCAGATTATACAGAGAGAAAGATTATGCGTGAGAGAGAGGGGGGGAGAAGTGAAGAATAAGAGTAGATGATGCTATTATATTGGTGTATGTGTATGTATATGTGTCAAAAGATTTAGATAAATATAGACAGACATAGACAGGAAGACAGACAGAGAGACAAACAGATAGATAGATAGATAGATAGATAGATAGATAGATAGATAGATAGATAGATAGATAGATAGATAGATTTGCAATGCATATACATATATAAGAATGTGCGATCTTTTATTCTCCTGTTCCTTCCTATCATCACGATCAGCTTAGCAGTTATCGATACCTCTCCATGAGACAGAGCTAAACGACGTTTTGCTAAAAGCTTCGTAATCCTATAATACTTTCCTTTTGAGTATTACGTATTAATTATGAGACGTAAGTATGCAAGACAGTGTAACTCTATTTGTTTGTTTATTCTTTGTTTTTTCCAAAGTTTTATTACTTGTCTGTATTTTTTTAATGTAGTTCTTTTTTTTCTTTCTGAATATATTTCGTTTCAATGCGAGCGATTGTATACAGTTTATATCGCATGTGTATTGTATTTAAATGCGCTTAATAGAGAACACAGTGGATATCGTTTTGTCAGTAGATGTTACCTTAGTAGCAAATGGTAACTGCTGATAAGAAAACTGAATTATCTTAAGCTGGCATATAGATAAAAGTGTCTACCTTTAGAAAAGCACGTACGAAGTAAATGCAAAAAGATTTTGTTATTATGATAAATCCATTTTGCATGCTATACCGTATGAACTATTGTGGGAAATTATGATCTATTGCGGGAAATCATGATACATAGCTGAGGCGTTCACCAGTGTAAAATAACTGTTTCTTATATTGCCATAACGGACTAGAAGGTGTTTCAGTCGATCTTAATGTAAGATTGTCAGATCAATTTCAGAAAACGTTGTGCACACTTTTCTCATAAAAGTGGCGACCATTTTTAGGAAGTAGCGCAGAATGGAAATCTTGTTAGTAAATCAAAACGTACGCTTATATGTACACGATATATATGTATATATATATATGTGTGTGTGTGTGTGTGTGTGTGTGTGTGTGTTTGTGTGCATGTGTAAAGTAACTGTTTCTTATATTTCCATAACGGACTAGAAGGTGTTTCAGTTATATATATATATATATATATATATATATATATATATATATATATATATATATATATACAAAACAATTTACCTGGCTGATTTTTAACAGGATAATTCGTGTTAATGTTAAAGTAAAACTGAGCTCAAATAAAAGTTAGCTTGCAATCTCGAATGATAACGTAACACGCTAAATGTAGCCCAAAGCGTAGTATTCATGTGTTGCTAGGTAAATAAAAATGTAGTGCAAACTTTTCTTATAAAAATGACGACCATTGGAAGGAAGTAGCGCAGAATGGAAGTGTTGTTAGTAAATCAAAACGTACGCGTATGTGTATACAATATATATGTATATATGTATATATATGTGCGTGTATAATATATATATATATATATATATATATATATATATATATATATATATATATATATAGAGAGAGAGAGAGAGAGAGAGAGAGAGAGAGAGACATATACACACACACAAATACACACAGAAATACACACACAGCGTGCGATGGGTAAATTGTCGCTATTTCAGATATTTAATTTCGCGCATGTTCATTGTTATTCATTTGTCGTCTACACACTACAGTAGGTTCAGTTGAGCCCAGTATGTGAGAAAAACAGTGCCATGACGCAATTCGCACTGCCAAAAGTATAGAAACGACATGTTTTACTGTTTGGCATTCACGCCGGAAACTCCAACACGAACATTTCAGAGTGTTTGGGTGTCAATCTGAAAACAGTTTGTTGCATGAGTCTAATGGTGATTACGAAGGTACGGCAGCTTGGACGAGGTTTATACTGTACTCTACTACGTTCGTAACAGAACATGACATAACGAAATATACATACATACATATATATTTATATATATATATATATATATAGTTTATCTGTATATTTAATATCGACCGTACACTTGCACAAGTGTTTCAAGTTCTTTTTAACTCATCCTCAGAGTTGGCAAGACATTATCTATATATTGCAGTATATTTACATAAAGCAAATCATTAAAAACAGAAAAATAACGCCACTAACAAGAAATCTAACTGGAAAATCGACAGAAAAAGTTCTCTCACTTTGTCTCTACTGATAGATAGTATCAACTATTGAAAAACTACTTTTGTTGGTGTGATCGAAATATCACATCAGATGCAATATTACAGTGTGATACTATAAATATTGTCTAATATTCTGATAATACCAGTGTGATTGCTGAAGATAAACCAAAAATAACTTGAAACGTGTTAAGAGTGTAAGGTCGATACATAGATGTACACCTGCATATAAATGCATTATAAATTTTGTTTTTGACTGAGACTCTAAATTACGCATTAGAGCTTGTTCAACCTGTGGTGATAATATATATTTCTGATATTTATATAGGAAAGATGACCTGTTACATTATTGGAACGCTGGAGTAGTGGTAAAGAACTAAAAATATGACTTGAGAATCTAAAATTCTCTCTCTGTCATATACACACGCACAGAAACTCTCATGTAAATTGTGTGTGGCTGTGTGTTTGTGTGTGTGTATACGCGCTTTTGTGTGTATGTATCTACATATATATATATATATATCGGTGTTTCAGCCCATATATGTGTGTGTGTGTGTGTGTGTGTGTGCGTGTGTGTGTATGTGTGTGTGTATTTATGTATGTATATATGTGTATATACACAGTTATGGCATAGTCTGTTAAGAACGACTGAAGAACTACGTTGCGTAGAAATAGTTGTAGTGATTGAAAAAAAAAAGGCCAACCGTACTCTTACTTGTTGACTCCAATTTTTTTCAATCATACTGCTTCAAGAGGTACAGAAGTGGTTGTCAGGTAAGAAACTTACTTCCAGACCACATGGTTTCGAGTTCAGTCCCACTGCATGGCACCTTGGCCAAGATTCTACTATAGCATCGGGCCGACCAAAGCCCTGTGAGTGAATTTCGTAGACGGAAACTGAAAGAATTCCGTCGTATATATATATATATACGTGTGTGTGTGTGTGTGTGTGTGTGTGTGTGTGTGTGTGTGTGTGTGTGTGTGTGTGTGTGTGTGTGTGTGTGTGTGTGTGTGTGTGTGTGAGTGAAAGAATGGGGTTTTTTGCGTGTGTGCGTAATATAAACAGAGAGATACAAGGTGTGAGGAATGTTTCTTCAAGCCAATTCAATTTTTTTTTTTTGTTGGAAGTCCCGCACTGCTGTTGAAATGCTAATGCAAAGAATGAAAAGAGCTGCAGTCATTACTGCCATACATGCGGAACGCAACGTTCTAGAAACAGCTAACTTTCTAAATGTTACAAGATATTTTGTATGCAAAGTTCAGATGGAACTGAAAGTCACAGTCGGAAATGTTCCAACTATATCAAAGGAAAGAAAACATACAAAACGTTCGAACACAATAATGACACCTCCAATGAATCCAACATGCTCAAAATATTTTCGATGATGATACCCTCAAATCAATGGCGAGCCATTACCAAAGAACCTCATGTGTAGGAGTTGGCTATCAGAACTGTGGTACACTAGGTCATTCGTTAGAAGACGTGTGTTCTGAAGCGAAACTAATTCATGTCTGCAAAGAAACACTAAAACCACTTGAACCGTGCCAGCTGGTTACTTTACAAGGTTAAAATTTCTCATAAATATGTCTCTGATGCGAAAAACTTCGACTAAGATCAAACGTCTAATAAGAGAAATGGCAAATCGGTGTGTGCAGATCTCTATCATATCCCAAGAATGATGCATACTAAGTTTCTATCAATTGTGATTGTTTTAGTGGTGGTGAGTAACGATGGTAGTGTCATGCCAGCTCATATATTTCCACAGAGTCTTAGAATTAATGCTGCTGGATACGTTGAGGTGGTGGAGGTAGTTGTTAAATTTTGAATGGATGAAGTATTTAATTAAAGGTTCTACCTGTTTCGACAAAATTCAGCTTCTTCTCAGAAAGTCTACGTAACCCAGCAGCACTTGATGTCAAACAATTTTTACAATCATGTAACACTAACTCTATAGCCTCAAATTCGCCAGGTTTAACTCTCATGGGTGTTTCGAGCGCGATTAAAGGAGAGTAAGCGACAACTACGCAATATTATTGCTTCACTGAACGTAATCATCACTGTCCACATGATATCCGGAATGAAAAAGGACCGTTTCCGGTCGGGCATTGAAGCGAATCATATAAAAAAAAAAGCTTGTCGAGAACATGTGCACAAGATTGTACATTTAGATTTTGCTAGATTAGAATCGTTTTATTACATAACCAAATATGTCCTAAAAGACCTCGTGCACCCGTTAGATAGACGGATGTGTGCACGTAGACTTGTTTATGTGCGTACATATTAATATTTGAATATTATAAATAGATAGGCATACCTCTTTCAGTTATAATAGCATAGTATCCAAATACATTTGCTCAATAAAATAATTGAAAAAGAATAACGATTTTCTCTGTAGATTATAATATGGTTCAGAAGGTAGAAAATACTCACATACATATACATATTTGCGTGCTGACATTACTTGAACACATGCATACACATCATGTGTCTTCTAGAGCAAGAAATCCTGGAGACCTTGTTTATAGCAGAATTTTTTTAGACTGAAGAATCAATTAATAATCTAAATATTATATTTAAGACTTTCTATTTTCTTATATTTTTCTTCATTCCTCAGAGGTTATACAGCACAAAGTGATATATCACTTTTTTTATTGTATTGTAATATTCTATTTTCAAAATTATATTTGTAGATTTTGTTACGCAGTTTCTTGTTTTTTTTTTGTTTTTTTTTTCTAAATTCTTTTGACTAAACATTACTTTTCTTTCAGATATCAAAGTTTGATTACTGGAGAATACATTTTCTGGTTAAGGTTCAAAGTTATTCAACTTCTTTTGATAATCTAAAAGTAGCTCGCAGAAAGATTTAGAAAGAAAAATAACAGTAACATAACAGATACATTTGGAATTCGATAAGAAAGTCCTATAACGATTTTTTATTTATTTTATATTTGTGAGACCTTAAATTTACGATAGGATGATTGTATCCACATATATCTGACATTGATTTATAAGTATTGATTTGTACCTCTGTGTCTTCTCCTACTTTTGTTTTTGCTTTATATCTGGCTGCGCTACTCAAATACAATGAAACTCTTGTTGAAAAATACTATCACGAAGAGCGAAAGAAATAATGGCAAAGCATCCAGAAAAGAAGAAGAAGAAGAAGAAGAAGAAGAAGAAGAAGAAGAAGAAGAAGAAGAAGAAGAAGAAGAAGAAGAAGAAGAAGAAGAAGAAGAAGAAGAAGAAGAAGAAGAAGAAGAAGAAGAAGAAGAAGAAGAAGAAGAAGAAGAAGAAGAATTGGGATAAGCGACATAATACCTGCATTTTTTGTTTCTCTCAAATATAGAGGCTTTAGGAAATTAACCAAGGAATTTCGTCCTAGTGGAAATAGCAGCCAAAACCCTCTTAAATTATATCATAGTGACTGGAATACATGAGATAATGTGATACTAGATATACTCTAGATATACTGATATACTGATCGATTAGATATACCGTCTGAAAATAAAACGTCGTTGGATACATCAATACATTTTTGATCGTAGTTTTGCACGTCTAAGCTGACCAAGAGCCAAATAATAACAATTACAACAAAATTTTTGCAAAACCGACTTTTCAAATTCAGATGTTTCATATATGCGTTGCATGCATTGGCAGTTTAAATATGCACAAATAAAAATATAGAAAATAATCAACAACTAGCTTAATTTATTTTGGAAACTTTCGAAACTAAGATTCTCTTTGGAGCCGTAACGGATGCAGACTTAGTTTCTTCTTTATAGCTTTGAATGCGATTGTTAAGTTGACACCAATCAAAGACCAATAAATTTCAAAGGTTATTCAAAATGAAAAACAAAATAGAAAGATCTTGT
>NC_142943.1:51265724-51268224 GCF_046866305.1 Octopus bimaculoides
TCTGTGTGTGTGTGTGTGTGTGTGTGTGTGTGTGTTTATACATACATATATATATAATCATATGTATATATATAATACATATAGTAAAAGAATAAAATATATATGTATATTCTTTATATTATATATTCTTTTATTGTTTTGTTTCAGTGATTTGTCAGCGGTAATGCTGGAGCACCACCCTTAGTCGAACAAATTTTTGACGACTAAATTTTTTTTCTACACCGTTTATATTGCACCCAGCTGCCCAGATAAATTTTACACTATATCTATATCTATATATATATATATATATATATATATATATATATATATATATATATATATATATATATATATATATATATATATATATATAATGAGAACTTACAAAATAAAACAAAAGACAAAGACGGGTGTGTAAACAACAAGCAGATGCATTAACGCTCGGGAAGTGAGAAAGTCTTTTACGCTTCGAGCCTACGCTCTTCGGCAGAAAACAACACAGAAATAAATAGGGTTTAGTGGCTAGCGATCTATCATGGCGGTTCTCTATATTCCATCTTTAAAGTCCATCCTGTCAACATCTCAAGTGTAAAATTCTTCCCTGAACATGGAGGCGGTGTTATCCGATAATGGATCCAAGAATCTATCATTATTCCGGACCACCAGGCCTTCAGAATCAGCTATTATTTATAGTCTGTAAATCGGACCATTTTATATCCATACACATGTACATTATTTTCTCTATTAAATGTATTTAATATTCTGTGTAAATTGACCTGCCTGACTTGCTTCTCATTACATTTACTTATGTATATATTTACTAATACATGCATAAAACCCAATCAATGAATTTGTCCCTGTTTCTTTGTGAATATGCACATGTATACCAGACATAAAGGAGAGATACTTCCGGAGGCTAAATGTTGAGGAAGTTATTTCTGATGACACAGCAAAGCTTAAATGATTCGTAGATTATTCCTTGTTATTCCTCTCCATGTAAATACTTGCTGCCTTATCGTAGAACACAACCTAACATTGGAACAAACTTTATTGGATAGTGTGTAGGTTACAGCTAGCGCCTTCAGCATCGGCTGTAATTATAGTATCTAACAGCGAGCTGTACCTGTGACAATATTAGAGTATATAATTTCTTTCTTTTTAAGAGAAAATAAGGTGTGATATGAGCAAGAATTAATAGCTATTTCTAGCGTGTCCTAAGGCTACGTAGAGAATTGTAATTAGCTTCCGTTATTGCATGCTTTCTTTTAGATAAGGAATGTGTTATGTAAAATGCATAATATAGTTTTGTAATTTTATATACACGTGATTTCGTTAACATACACTTTATATTAAAGAACATCATGTGCATATATAATTACATTAGTTTTTCGGTTAATAGCTGCGCTTAAATTTCAAACTAAATTTCACTCCTAGAGTGAAATTTATCAGGTGAAGAAAAAGATAGTCTCATTTAAAAATCTACTTTGTTATAATTTGTTAAAACCAGTTTTGTTTCGAGAGGTTACACCTTATACAGCAGTAATTAGTTTAACAGTGTATTAAGGAAACGATGATTATATCATAAGCTAGCCTGATGTCTCTACTTGACCTATACATGTTAAAAGCATCAGCCCTGACACAGATATCTTCAACACGTTCTCTTAAGTACCCAAGTCTTTCAATAACTAATTCAGCATGTGAGCTATGAGTGAGAGTCCGATTAACCTACAGTCATCGCCCAATGTTATGTGTATGTGAAACCCCGTGTACATTTACGTCAACGTGTTCATCATTTGTGTGTGTGTGCATGCGTGCACGTGTGTGTATGCGTGTCCTTGTGTGTGTGCACTTATGTGCATACAGATTCTAGTCAGAAACCTAATTCCGAGCGTGGATATATGTATGTTAGTGCATGTACGTGGTGAAGGCGCATGACTCAGTGGTTAGAGCATCGGGCTCACAACCATGAGGTAGTGAGTTCGATTCCAGGACCGGGCTGTGTGTTGTGTTCTTGAGCAAGACACTTTAATTCACGTTGCTCTAGTTAACTCAGCTGTAGAAATGAGTTACGACGTCATTGATACCAAGCTGTATCGGCCTTTGCATGTGAGCAAGTCATGGACCAATACCTACATGCAAATTCCAATCGAGAAATACCTACATTGCTCGTTATTAATCATCAAGCAATGAAAAACATAGACGAGAGTTGTATCGAAGAGGTCTACTGTACGTAAAAGATACTTAGATGTCTTTTCTAAAGTTTCTGAGATGGCAAAAATGATAGTTAAGAGAAGGGGATTTCTCAAACTTTATGCAGAAATGTTGCAAATTCTATATAGGTATTGTTATATTATGCAAGAGCTGTATTGAAATAACTTAGATATGAACGAAGAGTTGCAAGAAGGAAGGCAATGGTTTCAAAAGTTAAGACCAAACATTTCTGCCACGGGGAAGATGAATTTTGATCAAACTTTGCCTATTTTCCAATTCACAACAGATACACATATACATACATACA
>NC_142943.1:51270724-51273224 GCF_046866305.1 Octopus bimaculoides
GTAGAAATGAGTTGTGACGTCACTGGTGCCAAGCTGTATCGGCCTTTTTGTCTTCCTCTTGGATTACATCGGTGGCGTGGAGTGGGGAGGCCGGCATGCATGGGCAACTGCTGGTTTCCATATTTAAACTTGCCCGGACTTGTGCCTCGGAGGGAAAATTTCTAGGTGCAATCCCGTGATCATTCATAACCGAAGGGGATCTTTACGTCAAAGTTCAAGGGAGAGAACAATTACAGGAGAAGGGACCTGGTTTCATCACTTTGAGTCCAAAGTTTGGAGTGGAAACACGCGAAATCACCTGCGAAAAAGAAATTCAAGACTCAACCATCCGCAGAAAAAGGGATGCATATAGTTTGTTGGGACGACTGGAACATTAACGGTAAGCAACGTGTACAGTCACCAATGTAGGTTACAGTAAAATGCTGGCCAACAAACTGAAAACAGGAAGTCTCACCAAACGCCGAAGTCTATTGACAAAACTAGTGTTATTGTTGCATAACAATGCATGCCCAGATACAGCAGCCCACACCACTGAAACCATCCAAAGATGCGGTATTGCGTTGCTGAGATACCCTACATACTGTGTAGGTTTCGCTCAGTTCGGCTATAACCGCTTTGGACTCATTAAACTTTCTTTACGACGTCGTTGATTTGGTACAAACGAGGATAGCAGGAAGCGGTGCATAAATGGCTGCCGACTATCCGGAAACCTCCTTCTCCGATGGAATAAGCAAGCTTCAGAACCCTTGGGAGAAGTACATTGTAAAGCAAGTTGACTATGTCGAGAAATGATGCAATTGTTCAATCCCTGCTTTTGTTTTAATAAATTACAGAAATAAGAGCGCGTACAATTTTCGACTTACTCTCGTAAAAAGCTATTTGGAAGTAGTGTCACCAATTGGATCAATCTCAAATTATTGTTGGGAATTATTTTATCAACGCCAGTAGACACAAATGACGAAGTAATTTGAACGGATTTAAATTGATAATATACGTTAATCACTCTAAATAATATAGCATATTAAACCTACTGCAAATATTGTTTTCCAGTCAATTGACCTGGTTTGTATTAAGAACAACAAATTATTTAAAACTAGTTCCATATGCCATGATTTTTCATACACCATTTTTAAAGGCAACACTTGAAATAACAAAGAAAGTGATTAATTTTGCGTCTTAGGTTGAAGTGTCATTGCATAAGATCTAATAGTAAGAACATAAATCATTCAACGCAGTAGTAAATTATCTCATAAAACTCTAAACCCTTTCAGTTTGTAGCATTCTGTGCAACGAAGATAATTAATTCCATAATGTAAAAATAATTATCGAATTGAAAAACAGTTTAGTCATTGAACTATTTTCTCGTAAAAATGCAATCATTTCCTTTGAAAGAAAAGATTTTAAATTTTAATCTGAATTTAAATTATTCTCCAGTGTCACTGAGCTAGTTTTGATGTTCATGCTAATTGAATCGACATAATCACACATCAGTTTAATGATGCGGAAAGTTTTAGGATATTCTATAACAATTATCGTTGAAATTTACATGTTCGAAAATAACAATTATTTTATAAAAATTTACATGTTGGAAAATCGGAGGAACCAACAAAACAACATTTTTGTGCGGATTCATATTGTTATTGTTTCTCAGACGTTAATACTCTTTTACATAAATTTTATTAGTGAACATTGTTGAGCAGAATGTAAACCACCGAAAAATCAAATACTTGTCAGCGAACAGTTCCCATTTGTCTCTCTCAAACTATTTTCTGCTATTTTGTATTCTTAACAGGAGAGCATACATGAGAATTCTTTCTAAATTTGGTACAAAGCCAGCAATGTTTTTGCGGCGAAGGGGTAGCCAGTTATATCACCCTCAGAGCTTAGCTAGCCCGTATTTTATCAACCCCAAAACAATGAACAGCAATATTGATCTTGGTGGCATTTCGATTCAGAACATAAAGAGCCGGAAGAAATGTTGCTAAGCATTTTGTTCCGCTTGGTAACTATTGTGTCAGCTCACTGCACACAAGATAATGGCGACCGGAATACTAGGAAGACAAAAGACATTTCGGGGGGAATACCTTTGATCACAGATTTTCAAAATCAGAGATTATCTGGGGCAACCTGCTTCCTAAGTTCATAGCATAGTTTCGATATATATAGGCGAAGGCGTGGCTGTATGGTAAGAAGCTTGCTTCTCAACCACATGGTCCCGAGTTCAGTCCGTCTGCATGGCACCTGTAGCCTCGAGCCAACCAAGGCCTTGTGAGTGGATTTGGTAGACGGAAAATTAAAGAAATCCGTCCTATATATGTATATATATGCGTGTGTGTGTGTGTGTGTGTGTGTGTGTGTGTGTGTATGTGTGTATCTGTGTGTGTGTGTACGTATATATCTGAGTTCGTGGCTTTGTATCTATTTGCTCCCACCACCGCTCGACAACCGGTGTTGTTGTGTTTACGCCCCCATAACCTAGCAGTTCGACAAATGAGGCCAA
>NC_142943.1:51275724-51278224 GCF_046866305.1 Octopus bimaculoides
GTAAAGTTGTCCTCAGCGGAAATTGAACTCAGAATGTATCGACAGGCGAAATACCGCTAAGTATTTCACCCATCTTGCTAATAATTCTGCCAGCTCACCACCTTACACATTTTGTTGGTACTCCGTCGCTTACGACGATGAGGGTTCCAGTTGATCCGATCAACGGAACAGCCTGCTCGTGAAATTAACGTGCAAGTGGCTGAGCATTCCACAGACACGTGTACCCTTAACGTAGTTCTCGGGGATATTCAGCGTGACTCAGTGTAACAAGGCTGACCCTTTGAATTACAGGCACAACAGAAACAGGAGGTAAGAGTGAGAGAAAGTTGTGTTGAAAGAGTACAGCAGCGTTCGCCAACATCCCCTGCCGGAGTCTCGTGAAGCTTTAGGTGTTTTCGCTCAATAAACACTCACAACGCCCGGTCTGGGAATCGAAACCACCATCCTATGGGCCATTGCGCCTCCACCTTACACATATACTATATAATAATATATGTAAGTAGAAATGGTGCCTTTGCATGAGAACCAGACATTTATGTGCTATTTTAGATATTGCAATAATTATGCACTAGAAATTTTAATAAAACCTATTTTTAAAAGCATGCAAATTCATCTAAATTCGATAATTGTATAATATAAATAAGTTTGTGTATGGAAATTTTCAGTGAATATACACTTGGATAAACGAGTTCGGTGGAGGAAAAACAATGCATATTAAAATTATTTATTAAAACATATGAAACATCTGAATTTGATATTTTTCTAATTATATCGCAGAAAAAAATAAGTTTACAGATGTGCAAATTGCATAATTCATGATGTGACGCATATACATACATACATACATACATACATACATACATACATTATATATATATATATATATATATATATATATATATATATATATATATATATATATATATAATGTATGTATGTATGTATGTATATGCGTCACATCATGAATTATGCAATTTGCACATATGTAAACTTATATATATATATATATATATATATATATATATATAAACAAATAGTAAATGAGTATATGCATATATACGTACAGGTATGTGCATACCGACATCCATTTGTATGTATAGGTGCATATCTGGGTACAGGACATTACAAACAAAACAGAGACGAGAAAACACACAAGCCACATAGAGAACATTCTACTTCATCAGCTACCTCCGTTTTAACACCGGCGTTTCGAAGAGCTAGGCAGGACGCATCGTTAAAACAGCTCTTCCCGTGGACCGCAAATTAAATTTGTATACACAAATTAAATCTTGCCATGGAGGAATGTTGTGGCGGACAAAAAACAAGACAGGAAAACAAACAGAAAAGGCTTTACGGCCAGACGAGAAAAATTGTTTGTGTGTGAACGCTGTGAGGCACGAACTTGAAAGTAGGGACGAAATGGTTCGTGTGTTTGCTCGGCGACAGCCAAGGAAGAAAAGGATTATTGACCGGAAGCATGTGACCATGCCGGTGTAAGGGGAAGAGAGAGAGTGGCAGAGGGATAAACAAAGGGATGAAGTAGAAGAATAGGTGAGCAACGAGAGGAAAAGAGAAAGAGAGGAAGTACGAGGGGGAAAAAAAGAGATACGTAGTAGTAACAGAGGAAGAACGAGAGGGGTAAAGCGAGATACGTAGTAGTAAAGAGGAAGAACGAGGGGAAGAGAGAGAGTGGTAGAGGGAGAAACAAAGGGAGGAAGTAGAAGAATAGGTGAGCAACGAAAGGAAAAGAGAAAGAGAGGAAGTACGAGGGGGAAAAAAGAGATACGTAGTAGTAACAGAGGAAGAACGAGAGGGGTAAAGTGAGAAACGTAGTAGTAAAGAGGAAGAACGAGGGGAAGAGAGAGAGTGGTAGAGGGAGAAACAAAGGGAGGAAGTAGAAGAATAGGTGAGCAACGAAAGGAAAAGAGAAAGAGAGGAAGTACGAGGGGGAAAAAAGAGATACGTAGTAGTAACAGAGGAAGAACGAGAGGGGTAAAGCGAGATACGTAGTAGTAAAGAGGAAGAACGAGAGGGGGGGAAATGATAGAGGAAGAGAAAGAGAAAGAGATAGAGTAGCGTCGGAAAATATGAAGTTACGAAAAACTACTTACAATTGGAGACGCCGCGTTCAATCATGTAAAAACAGATAGTAAATGAGTATATGCATATATACGTACAGGTATGTGCATACCGACATCCACCTGTATGTATAGGTGCATATCTGGGTACAGGACATTGCAAACAAAACAGAGACGAGAAAACACACAGCAGAAATACCCGGCGTTGCCCGGGTTAAAGAATATTAGGAAATTTTAAAATACCTTTTAGATCTCTAACAAACGTGTAACATAGATTACGCAGTTCTCACCTCTTAATAGCTGCGATATCATCTTTATACGTTAATAAACCGGAGTTTCCTAGGTTATTGAAAATAATGAAATTTAGGTATGCCTTTTAAATCTCTAAGAAAAATGAAACATGGATTATGCAGTTCTGAACA
>NC_142943.1:51283224-51303224 GCF_046866305.1 Octopus bimaculoides
ATATATATATATATATATATATATATATATATATATATATATATATGTGTGTGTTCATACATATATATACTTATATATGTGTATATATACATACATACATACATACATACATACATACATATACATATAGATTCATATTAGACAAGAGATGTAGTCAATTAGAAGCTATTAATGATATTTTTAAAAATCTTACTTTCTGTAAAAGTTTCCAGTTTTATTTTCCTGTCTCTTGCGATGAATGCATCTGAACCATGTTAATTATTCAAACTGCTGCTCATATGAATATTACATAAACACACGCACTTAAATTCATGCACACATAAATGTCTATATATAGGTAATTATCTATACACACACATACCCATGTATATATATATATATATATATATATATACATACATACATATATGTGTGGGTGTGGGTGTGGGTGTGTTTGTATGTGTGTAGTTGAGGACATAATATATATATAAGCAACATATGTGTCCCGTATACCGGTTTAGAATCTCTTAACTTTACTTTTCTTCAGTTACTAAGTATATGAATGCAAGAACCTTCACAAATAAGAATTACTGACAAAGTTTCAAAGTTTAATGTTTAGATCAGAAAGCTGATGTTTTAAACAGTTCTTCAATTTTAAGTGTTTTCTGCTATAGCCTCGCGCTGACCAAAACCTTGTGAGTGCAATTGGTAGACGGAAACTGAAAGAAGCCTGTCATATATATATGTGTGTGTGTGTGTGTGTGTGTGTGTGTGTGTGTGTGTGTGTGTGTGTGTGTATTAGTCCTCCCTCCCACCATCGCTTGACAAAGTCTCCGCACCATCACTTGACAAACGATGTTGCTGTGTTTACGTCTCCGTATCTTAGCGGTTCGGTCACAAAGACCGATAGGATAAGTTCTAGGCTTACAAAGAATAAGTCTTGAGATCGATTTTTTTCGACTAAAAGCGGTGCACCAACATGGCAGCAGTCAAATGACACAAACAAATAAAAGAATTCGTAACTGAAGAGTGATTTCAAATAGTCTCTATCATCGCATAAAACTTTACTTAAATTGTGACGGGATACACACGCGCGCAAGCACAGTCTGGTATTTAAATTAATGATATTTATTTAGTATAAATTTCCCAACAATCAAGTACCCATTTTTCTTACGAAAGCAAACTTTTGACATGCAGTCATACCTTCCGACTGAAAAACTTCGCAAGATACGTTATCGACCAGAAACCCGAGACATCAGTGTGGAATTCTAACTGAAATAATAACTGATTCATATACACATTTAGACACATGTGTGGTAAGAAGCTTGCTACTCAACTACATGGATCCGGGTTCAGTCCCACTGCGTGGTACCTTGGGCAAGTGTCTTTTGTTATAGCCTCGGGCCGACCAAAGCCTTCTGAGTGAATTTGGTAGACGGAAACTGAAAGAAGCCCGTCGTATATATATATATATATATATATATATATATATATATATGCTATTTTATACATGTCTAGACTACTCTTTTACCTACGGACTTCGAAGCCCTATGATGGAAGATTGTATGTTTTTAATATATTGGGCTTCCAGACTTCTTCTGTAGGCCAAGTTTTTCTTAAAAAAAATTCCCCCTTCCTTTTCTTTATTTTGGACGATTTTGTATTAACGCTGATGAAGCTTCGTATTCTAGTTCGAATGTCGTATGAAGACGAAAAAATATTATTTCCGCAATTCTTTGCAGGCACTGATTGGCATTGGAAGCAGAAACGGCCGTAAGAATTGTTATGTCACATAAATGTCATGTCATGTGTTGTATTAAATAATAAGCTTTAGATGTGGTCCATTTTTTTTTTGTTTATTGATCTAAAGTTTTCTTCATTTTCTGATTATTTATACACGCGTATACTTAAATATTTTCTGATTATTTATACACGTGTATACTTAAATATAAATGCACGCGCACAAGAAACAATAGTTTATGCATACAAACAACGTCATATGAGTTCTTAAGCTGACATATATATACATATACGAGGGATGCTGAAAAGTTCCACGCGTTAAGGGTATCGCGAAAGGCCTGGCTGGAGGCCCCACCTTCTGAGTTCTTTTACAAGGCTTAGAAAAACTGAAGGGCCGCGGCAATAAGCGTGTGAATGTGAGAGGGGAATATTCAATAAAATCATAATTAACTGATCCTCCTGTATTTATTTTTACCCAAAGCCAGAAACTTTTAAGCACCGTCTGATGTGAGTGCACGCGTCTTTGATATATACCAATATCTGACTCTGCAAATTTAGACACTCATACACAGACAAACACATACTGAGAATCTGATGTGTATACATATATAGTTACTCATCCATACACACAAGTATACACATGTATATACACGCATATGTATTCATTTGGATTTATGTGTTCCCATATGCGTTCCCGTATATGACATATAGACATCTACACATGCTCAATTACACATACGCAAACATATCTATATATATATACATCTACACACACACACACACACACACACACACACACACACACACACACACATATATATATATATATATATATATATATATATAAAACCACATATATCTCTCAAGAGCTACTTAGGTAATATATGTATAATGTAGTTTTCTGCAAATCTGCTTTAATAGCAATGTATTTGCGCATAAACGTACATATATTGTAGAAAAATATCTTCTTAGATACATATACTCATGCATATGATTTCATATATTCGTATTTCTTTTGTCTTGTGTATATCTGCGTAGGTATATTTATTGTATGCTTCGATGAAATGGTTGAAATCCTATTATCTAGCTACTTACGTTCCGCTAATTCAAGTATTAATACAACGTGTTTCCACTAGCTTTGCTTGTACATTCACTAGTTATCTGAATAATGGTGTCTTCTGTCATTTATTCAATCCAATAAAGTTTCATATAAAAGCTACTCGTCTCCGACAATAAGTTTTGGTTGTGTAATTTACTTTATGTAACTAATTATCACCTTATGCTAAGGAATCATACGTAATGATATAACTAAATATCTTTTAAATAATCTCTTATGGTTTGTTTTGTTTTACATATGAGTATGTTGTCTGCTTGTCAAAAGACAAAATTGAACAACCAGAACGAGAGGAGGAGACATGTTGAATACAGCGCCGCTCAAGAAAAGTCACACGATGAGTGACCAATGAACTTTGACAAAGAAACTAAAACAATAATAATAATCCTTTATACTAAAGACACAAGGCCTGAAATTGGAGGGGAGGGGGACTAGTCAGTTATATCGACCCCAGAGTTTCACTGGTACTTAATTTATCGACCTCGAAAGGATGAAAGCAGACATCGGCAAACTTTGAACTCAGAACGTAATGACGGGCGAAATGACACTAAATGTTTTGCCCGGCGTGCTAACGATTCTGCCAGCTCGCTGCCTTAATAATAATAATAATAATAATAATAATAATAATAATAATAATAATAATAATAATAATAATAATAATTATTATTATTATTATTATTATTATTATTATTATTATTATTATTATTATTATTATTATTATTATTATCATTATTATTATTATTATCATTTCAAATATTTGCGTCAAGATCAGCTTAGGGAAGGTGGAGGAGAATCGATTACATTGACCCTAGTGCTCAATTGGTACTTAATTTATCGACTCCGAAATGATGAAAGGCAAAGTCGACCTCGGTGGAATTTAAACTCAGAACGTAGCGACGGACGAAATATCTCTAAGCATTACTGGGTAACATAGCTAAGTGGAATACACGTCTCCTTCTACACCATAGTAATGGAATTAGCCAATCTAACAACATCAACATCACACGGGGCATCTTTCAAGGTAACTCCATCTCCCTATTACTCTTTTGCATGGCATTGATCACACTTTCAAACGAACTAATACCAGGTATGGGTTCAAAGTGTATAATATTATAGTAAACCATCTGTTTTATATGGACGATCTGAAACTGCTTGCTAGAAATGACGAAGAGCTAGTAGAGTTGTTAACAATTGTGAAAGAGTTCAACAATGACATAGAGATAGATTTTGGCTTTGATAAGTGTGCTAAAGCAACTTTTGTAGGAAACAAGCTCAAACAAACAGCTTCCGTTAAATTAGATATCGACACTATCATAAAGGAGCTTGACCCACAAGAAAGTTGTAAATACCTGGACATAAACGAAGGATATTGTATACAACATGCTACTATGAAGGGAAAATAAGAAAGGAATATTACAGGCGAGTAAGATTCATACTAAAAACTGAAGTCAACTCCAAAAATCGCATCGATGTCATTAACACCCTGGCACTTCCAGTAATCCAATATAGTTTTAACATCATTAACTGCAATCTTACAGAGCTCCAACGCCTGGATAGGAAGGCAAGAAAACTACTAACATCTAAGAACATGCACCATTCAAAAGCAGACGTTGATCGTCTGTACCTACCTTGATGTAATGGGGAAAGAGGAATGATGAAGGCAGAACTGTGCTATAAGACCTCCATAAAATCAATGAACAAGTACTTATCTAGTACAGAGGACTGGATGCTGCGGCTTGTGTGCAAACACGAAGCAGCATAAACTCACATTCTATTGTCAAGGAAACTTTCAAATTCGCGAGGGAACTTGGCATTAACCCTGAAATAGTTGAAGAACCTGAAACCACTGCTACAAAACAAGCAAAACGGATCGAACAGACTTCAAAACACGTGCAGAAACAAATTGAGGAGCGGTGGAGCCAGAAGCCTTTTCATGGACAGTGTAGATCGAGCAACAACTCATCAGAGGCCGAGAAGCTAGGGACTGAAAGTAGAGACTGTGTAAGACAGTTCGGTATTCTCTCTAAATGCACAGAAACCGTTTTAAAGGCTTCATACTTTGTTGTTATTGGATTAGCGAAACAATTATGAGAACGGAACCAAGGGATAAACCCCGTTTTTCCCAGGAATTACCAGGTACGTGAGCTAGTAAATTGCATATCTTATTTGGACCACCATGAGTGGTAGTTAAGTTCTGATCTTTGCAGATCATTAAGCGTCTTTTGAGGCCTCCGTTAGATTTGTAGACCTCGTAGCATACACTGCATTCAAAGGTGTGCACAGGTATATAGGCAGAGCAGTTGGTGGGGGTTCACTTTTCTCAGATCCGCAAATGAGATTTGAGCCCAGAAAGGCATGATCTGTCACGAGTTGTGCACGCAAAAAGATCACTGAGATTCACCTTCTCGATCGCAATATTCTTCTTTAAATCTCTCTTGAGTCATACATGTATCATCCTGGCCTCCTCAAAGGCTTTCACTCCACTCCACACTTTTGTTCGCCATCCAACTCGATCGGAGCAAGGATTTCTATGGCCTTTGGATTCACTCTAAATGTCTTCACGGTAGTCCTTATGCTCTTCTTAAACTTCGTTTTAGGTTTACATTGATTGCGTTTCCCCTCTGCAAGCTCGCCATAAAACAACTGTTTGGATGTGCGTTCATCCGCCCATTCGAACGATATGGCCAGACTTTCTCATTTGATTTTTCAGAATCATTGATTTAATAGAAGTAATGCCTGCAGACACAAAGACATCTGTGTCTGGAGTTAAAAAACAAAAAGCCCCATTTAATGTTTAAAATGCAGTGAAGGCATTTTTGGTGGAATCGTTTTAACAATTTGAAATGTCTTTCCTAACATGTCCATGTTTCAGACGAACACAACAGAGATGGTAAGACAAACGATTTGTAAAGAACCAATTTTGTTCTGAGTTCGAATGCCGCCGACGTCAAATTTGCCTTTCATACTTTCAGGGTCGATAAAGTAAGTACTGGTTGATCACTGGGGTCGATGTAATCGATTCATCCTCTTCCCAAAATTGCAGCCCTTATGGCAAAATTTGAAACCATTATTAATGAACGTCTTAAACAATTTCTGTTATATAACGTGATTAATTTGAAGACATTTTCTATTTTGATTTGTTTCATTTTTATTTGTTGCTTTTTTATGGTTCAAATATTTTAATGAAGATTCTATGTATAATTATATAAACATTCTTAGTGGATATTGCCAGTTCATATCGATATCAATTAATTATAAACTTTGTTAATTCTAGAATTCTTTAATTAGCAATAATCTAGCGTACTTTAATTAAAAATATGTTTAGTAACTTTATTTGTGATTTTGCTGGGGTTTTGCAGATATAACTAAATAATTTTAGTATTTTACGATGTTGATTGTTTGTATGTTTGTTGTTTACTATTTTCCTACATGACATCAAAAAGTAACATGAATTAAATAAATTATTTCAGGAAATTATATTTGGATGCAATCCACAAAATACAAAAATCACAGTGAACAAAAATCCAGCTAGAAATAATTATACAATATTGAACACTGAATATTAGTTAAAATTTAATAGTACCTCGGATTAATTTCTCTTAATATTTTATTCTCTATAACAAGTTTTATTCTTATATAATATTGCACATCAACCGACTAGTGGTTTTCTTTTCGTTAGTAAAACGGTAATAACGAAGAGATCGAATAATATCGAAAAATATACCTAGACTTATCTCCAGGAGTAGCCACAATGTTAAAAAAGTAATAATATTATCTGACTAATCATCTCACCACATGTGACTAATTATGTATTTTATATATTTTTAAGTTAACCTCATTAAAAGCGAAACCAAACTTTGTTGCAGATGTTTGCTTTGTAGTTTTCTTGTAAATGAGGTCAGGTCTTTGAAAGCATTCTTATTATTATTATAATTATTGTTGTTGTTGTTCTTCTTCTTCTTGGTATTATTATTATGTTGTTTTTTCTTCTTTCTTCAAATTTTCTATTCTTATTATTATCATTATTATTATTATTATTATTAGTAGTAGTAGTAGTAGTAGTAGTAGTAGTAGTAGTAGTAGTAGTAGTAGTAGTAGTAGTAGTAATAGTAGTAGTAGTAGTAGTAGTAGTAGTAGTAAGGCGGTGAGCTGGCTGAATTGTTAGCACACCGGACAAAATGCTTAATGGTATTTCGTCTGCCGCTACGTTCTGAGTTCAAATTCCGCCGAGGTCAACTTTGCCTTTCATCCTTTCGGGGTCGATAAATTAAGTACCGGTCAAGTATAAGGGTCGATGTAATCGACTTTCCCCCTCCCCACAATTTCCAGGCCTTGTGCTTATAGTACAAAGGATTATAATAATAATAATAATAATAATTATTATAATTATTATTATTATTATTATTGTTACTATTCTTATTTAGGCGGTGAGCTGGCCGAAATGTTAGCACACCTGATAACATGCTTTGCAGTATTTTTTCCCGCCTTTTCATTTTTAGTTCAAATTCCGCAGAAGTCGACTATACCTTTCATCCTTTCGGATTTGATAAATTAAGTACCATTTGAGATCAGAGGTTAATGTAATCCACCAACCACAACTCCCACAAAATTTCAGTTTTATTCTAAAGAGCAAACATTTGACTTACCTTGTTGTTTTAATACGCGCAGGGATAGCTGTGTTGTAAGAAGCTTGCTTCCCAACCACATAGTTCTGGATTCAGTCCCACTGCATTACACCTTGGACAGGTGCCTTCTACTCTAGCCTCGGGCCGGTCGAATATATATATATATATATATATATATATCAAAATTGCTGGCCTTGTATATACATTTGAACCCACTATACAGTCTATTATATTCTGTGGTGTACATTATGTCTGTATGCGTATATGAAAATGTGTATAAGCATATTGATAGATAGATAGGTAGATAGATAGATAGATAGATAGATATTTCATTATTGCCCACAGGGGGCTAAACATAGAGTGGACAGACAAAGGGATTAAGTTGATTATATCGACCCCAGTGCGTAACTGGTACTTGTTTAATCGACCACGAAAGGATGAAAGGCAAAGTCGACCTCGGTGGAATTTGAACTCAGATCGTAATTGCAGACGAAATACCGCTAAGCATTTCGCCCGGCGCACTAACGATTCTGCCAGTTCGCCGCCTTTAGATAGACAAGTATTACTTTGTATAGTGTTCCATTATTGGTGGGATGAAAAAGAAAGAGAAAAATGTACATAGAATTCAAATGAGAGCTACAAAGTTTCACACCATGTCGAACGAGCTCGTATAGAGTAGCATTGTACTATCAAATATTCATTTGGGATGGAATACAAGGCTGCTCTCTGAGAAAAAGCGAGAAAGATCGAGAAAGAACGAGAAAATAAAAAGATGGGAAAAAATGTGAATAAAAAAGTAAGCGAGATTTAAAAGAGCATGAAAGGACATAAGAGATGTGCCTCTTTGACTCGTTAGAATGGGAATTAACAATGATTCGTGCGGTTAAATAAAAGAGGTAAGATTAAAGTTTATATGTGTGTGTATATGTGTATGTGTATGTGTATATTACTATGTATTATATTGTCTATGGAGGAATAAACATTCTGAATAAACGCAATATTTATTGGATTGAATTGAACTGAAATATTCCAAAGAATCATCAAGCGGATATGGCAGCTACAATTCTGCGCTGGTCGCTCGTCTATGCAATAGTTCCCATGTTGGCGCGTAATTGGTATTTTTGATAATGATGCTAGTGATGTCAAACAGTACTAGCATCACTTTTTTTTTATTTGCAAATAAAGGTAATGATTACTCGAGTAGTAGTTGTAGCAGAGTGGTGGTGGGGGTGTCGGTAACAGTGAGATATCTGAAAGAAATAGTGCTTACAGATGTAACGGAGATGTTATTTTTCTTTTTTGTTTTGGAGTTGTTGGTTTGGGGTTTTTCTTTCTATTTTTTTTTCTTTCAGTATCAAACACGTTATATTCTTTATGGATCATTTAAGAAAACGGTCTCCGAATCCAAGGCTGAGGAATTATAGGAATTACAGAGAGATTTTTTTTTCTTGGTTTCTTCTAAAGACTGGAAAATATTTGTGATGCTTTGATACTGTAATATTCTCAAAGATATTCTGCATTTTTATTTGATTTGATTTCCTATGATTTTTCGGTAAATATCACCAGATTTTCCTTCAGTTGTAACTTTTTATACCAATACCAACCGAGCTGTTACGCACAGATTCTTTTCAACTCGTTTATTTATTTTATTTATTTATTTTTTTGTGGGTATAGAGACCAAACTATATATTATCCTAATTCCTCTCAATCTATCTATGTACGCGTTTTTATCAACGTCATTATATTCTTAATGTTTACTTTTATGGAGAATCGTTTGTTTGTTTTTTGTTGCTTTATTTTCATCCCCATATGTGTATATATATATATATATATATATATATATATATATATATATATATATATATATATATATATATATACATATATATATATATATATATATATATACATATATATATATATATATATATATATATATATATATATATATATGTATGTATGTATGTATGTAGGTAGGTAGGTAGGTAGGTAGGTAGGTAGGTAGGTAGATAGGTAGGTAGGTAGGTAGGTAGGTAGGTATATATGTATTTGCATTTGTGTTTATGATAACTGTATGGAACAGGAGAAAAAATTGTCAGCAAAGTAAATCCCTGAATCGGTTTCGATTTGTTGTGGTACCTTCAACTCAAGTATACCATTAATACGGTTGGAAAGCATATAAACTTCTAATTTGATTCCCTACATGTCCTAATACCCAGAGATTCGGCGGTAATATATTAATATATATATATATAGATATATATATATATTTATATATATATATATATATATATATATATATATATATATATATATATATATATATATATATATATATATATATATGATCAAACATTTTGACTCCCGATTTATCAAACACACACATTATAAATATATTTTATGGTTGTATTGGCATATTATGGACGTTCGATATCGATTGTAGTCCAAGAAGAGGAAGAAGAAGAAGAAGAAGAAGAAGAAGAAGAAGAAGAAGAAGAAGAAGAAGAAGAAGAAGAAGAAGAAGAAGAAGAAGAAGAAGAAGAAGAAGAAGAAGAAGAAGAAGAAGAAGAAGAAGAAGAAGAAGAAGTCGATGAAATTAATCCTAGCTTTTGAGACGTATAATATTTTATCGAGCCTGAAAGGATCAAAGATAAAGTTCGCCATATTGGGATTTATGCACTGAACGCAAATGGCCTAACTAAATAGCACAAAACCTCTTTGGATAATAATAATAATAATAATAATAATAATAATTATTATTATTATTATTATTATTATTATTATTATTATTATTATTATTATTATTATTATTGTGATAACTTTCAACGAACTGGCAAGGAGTCCGAAATCAACATCTGAATGTTGCTGGAGGAGAAATACAAAATTAATTCCTCTATAGTTTGCCCAGCAAAATACAAAGCTTTTTCATCTATCCTCTGCCATAGACTAGTTACTCACCTGAATACACAGTAACATATTAACAGGCGTGGAAATGATGTTAAGAAAGTATAAACGGCTGTATAAATATAGCTAGTGGTGATCAGAGTTATTATAGAAATCTGGCAAATGATGACAACAAAATTTAGTATTGCAGAGATTGGTTAACGAAAAGAAATTGATAGTATACCGCACTCTTGAATCTTGAAGATGTGCTACACAAAGGAAGCTCAATATTAAGAACATATATCAACCGTATTATGACGAAACAGAAAATAGCCATTTCACTGCAAAGCAATGAGAATATTTATACCAGCCCCATATCCATTAGTATCTTGCAGTGAGATTCCTTGTCTTTCCACTCTTTTGTTGAATATAAAGAAGTGATAATATACAGCTGGAGTTGTTCATAGATGTAGCCACAACTTAAAAATGAATAATGAGTATGAGATTAGAGAAATGAACAAAAGCCGCTATAAGACGTGTCGAATAAACTAAAAGTTGAACTTTAAATTAGATGAAATTAGAGGTAATCATAAAATTAGGAAAAAGGAAATGGAAAACGAAAATAGGTGGAACGATGATAATGATATATATAAATTTATAAGTAGACAAAAGAAGTGACAAGAAGAAGCGACTAGAAACATCTCGGAGTAATTAATAACGATCGAGATCAAGAGGTCAAGGTGAATCAATATGTATAGAAAGAGAGTCATGCGTCCGTAACTTCAACAAGAAAAAGAATATGAAGATTGCAGGAAGTTGGTCTTGACTAACTTTCAAACAGTTCCAGAGACATGCTGTCATTGATCCGGTTACTGTTAAGTAGCGAAAATTGTTTTGTCATCTCAGTAAATAATTTTTTTTAAATGAACGCAACATATTTGTGCTTGCGTGATCAGATATATATATATATAGTATGGCTCTTCAGAGATGTGATAGCGTTTTTACATTTTCAACACAAATAACTTGGAGCAATGCTTGACAAATACAACTCCAAAGTGTGAATAATATGCGTATGTATGTGTACAGATAGATAGATAGATAGATAGATAGATAGATAGATAGATAGATAGATAGATAGATAGATAGATAGATAAATGAATAGATAATACGGATGTTTATGCATACATACATACGTGCACACATATGTATAACACACACACACACACACACACACACACACACACACACACACATATATATATATATATATATATATATATATATATACATACATACAGAGAGACAGAGAAATCTTTTAGGAATAATGGAGCCTGAAGCATATAAAGTTATAATTAATATACTTATATATGCGCGCGTGTTTGCATAAATATCGATAGACTTCTAGTATATTTACATATATGCATAGATGTATAAATAGACATATATATATATATATATATATATATATATATATATATATATATATATATATATATATATATATATATATATATATATATATATATATATATACACCCACATACAGTCAAAGTAAGAGAAATTTTCAGTAAGCTTCAGTGACATTTTAAGTTTTAGTCAGTAGAAATGTTAAAATCTAAAGTTATTGCTTTGGTTCCGAAAAGAGTAATTTTTGAAGCATACATGACGAAAGTGAAAATGTGAATATAGTTGCGACATCTTATTCACGCTTATTGAAAATGAAATTTTAAAATATATTGTGCCGTATATGCACATTCATCAGAAAATATATAATATATTTCCTTTTGATAGATTTTTCAATTTATCAAGTGACACGATGTCTATGGAACTGGAAAATTAAAACATCGACATTTCAAAACTCGAAAATAGTTTTAATCAATAATCTCCATTAATCACCAGCCTTTGTTAGAGGGATAGAAAGCCTCAACGTGGTCGCAGGATCTGTTAGAAATACTAACTTAATCTCCTCGAAATCGTAAACAAAAGGAAATGTGTATTACATATTGTACTCCGATAGAGTTAACTCATTCACTCGACACATTAGTCTCTTTTTCGTGTCTGGTAACCATCAACGGAGTGGATTTGGCCTTTAAACGCTATGTTGGTCATGTAACACTGTATAAAAGCCGTGATTCACTTGCTAAGACACAAAATAGAGCCCATTTCGAACGGTAATGCCGTTGCAGACACGCACACACTGCATCCACATACATTCTAGACAATATTCAGAAAAAAGGCCATTCAAATGCGAACGGCATAAAGTCATTCACAGGTCAATCACAAGTGAAATAGATTTTATCTTAAGCTTGTTCGATTAGGATTTACCTGAAACTTAACTCAATAATAGCAATGAGAAGTTTCTTCGTAATGATTAAATACAATAGACACACATTAATCCATAAGAGGGAGTATTCACAAATAAAGTGCGTAACACGATTATGTATATCAAGCATATCTCTAACTAGATGAAGGACCTCAACCAATAAAAATATCAAGCACGTACGTAAATGTGTAGAGTTTGTCACTTTTAAGTGCCAGCAATCTGATTTACATCCATTCCATATTTGGTACTTTGTTTCGTACCCACTTCTCCATAGACATCAACTAGAAACCATTTGAATGAAACACTGCATGAATGAAATGGACACAGTAAAGAGAATATATGCTGCGTGCATGAAACTAGCATTGAAGAATGAAGGAACTACTACAAGAATGAAATAATTACATTAATAAAAAAGCAAATTTCGTCGCTAATGAATTATATGCACAGATGTGCATATAATTCAATAGCGACTAAATTTGCTCTTTTTAATTATCATAACTTTTATTGGATACTGCTTTAATTAAGTTTGATATCTTTTCTATCTTTTAGGCCAAACTATTTTGTGCTAAAATAGTTTGCTCATTGATAGACTTTGGTATGCAAAAATTACTGTAGATTTTATGTAAGAAGGAATTTCGGTTTGAATACCTCTCGGAAATATTGTAGACATGCAATATCGAAGGTAAATTAAAAAGTGTTTTCTCTAAAATCTTCAGAAATTTAGTAATTCTGTTATAAAGTGGATCCTCATCCACTTGTATGTTACTGACAGCACTGTACTCTTCTTGCCGTTACTATTATGTTGTGATGGTATTCCGTGTCTTATCTTTGACTCGTCTATTATGCTATCACTGATAGCTCCGCAAGACAATGACCTTGAAACGTCTACCTTGACGGTAACTCGAACTCGTATATATCACATAACTGACATTGACTCCAACTGAGAACTCTTACAACGACTCTACTACTACTGACCTCCTACATCGACTGACTGCCTGACTTTAGAGTGGCTGACCCATACCACTTTGTCACGTGAGAAGGGGAGTACTATTTTCACTACAAGTTCCAGAAAGTGGATAATATTGTAGAAAGAGCAAGATGTTAATTGATTTTAAATGAAAACTGTACAATTTTAAATGGAGACCATCCATTTATTCAAAAACGATACAAACTTGTAACATCAAACAAAAACAAAAAAGAAAATAGTCTAGATGTATATGTATGTACATTTACTTGCATAAGCGTATATACAACTCTGTCTAAAGATGGTGAGCAAGCGGAACCAAGAGCTAAATTCCATTCTTCACGTTTCGTGCTATTCTGAGAAAGTGACTTTTCGTTCTCTTATTCTTGTTATCCTAGCTGTCAGAAACACATAGCAGATAAATCTATTTCTAACTTAGGAACCAATCACATTGTCATGGTGCTATGTCTTTTAACTTCATCCGGAATATAGTCTGCCTCAGAATTTAAATGTGCAAAATCTTAAATCATTATACTTCATCGTTTAGAGAACCTCCAGCAGATTACTGGGGATTCTCTTTATTTATAGAGAAGCAGATAAGCACTTATAGTTTCTAGATATATTGAAACCCTCCTTTGAAATTTTCACTACGTTATACATAGGGAAATAATTATATTTCATGCGGAGCTTTAATATTATTTTCATTTGTAACTTGGCACCAGCTTAGTTCCCGGTGATAAACCTGTAATTAGTTTCATGTATCCACGATTTCGATATGAATTATTGTCAACTTATTCATTCAAGACATTAGCTTCCTTTTGGTTTCTACTAAGCATCTTGTGAGAGGGCTTTAAACACTCTGTTAGTCACAGACATATTGTGCGCTCACAAGGATAAAATAAAATTTTATTTAATAAATACATTCTCAGACGAAATCATATTCAACAAAATGACATCAAAGGTTATTTCCCGTTTATCGTTTAAGCATATGTAACAAAGAAAATAAAACATTTTGATTCACCCGACCGCCAGTTTTGAAGATAACCAAACCAAAATAATGGGTCTGAGCCACTCACCCAATGAGTATTTCTGCCAAAGTTGGTGAAAATCTGTTCACGCCGGGGGAAGCACTTAGCGACATTTCTCCCGCCTTGACATTTTGGGTTCAAATTCCGCCGAGGTTAACTTTACCTTTCATTTTTTTGGGGGGGGGGGGACTCAATGAAATAAGTACCAGTTTAGTACTTGGGTCGATGTAATTGACTTAACCACTTCCTCGAGTTTGCTGGCCTTTTGCTAAAATTTGAAGCCAATATTAGAAGCATCAATCTGCTGCAATTTCAACAGAGAATGTAAAGTTAAGTCCTTAAATATACCTCAAGATATTTTGTCATTGCTGTACTAGCTGTGCCTCGAAACGCTACATTTATAATTCCTTTAATAGCAATTCCTAAACTTTATCATGTTTTTAGAAGATATTAACCGATTTAATTGATACTACTAGATCATAGAAGCTAATTTTCTCAGTCCCGGGAGAATGTGCACAAAATTGTGGTTGGCAGTGTTAGAACTCAGAAATAAAGAGACGCAACTAAAGACTACAATTTAGTTAATCTATCATTTTAAGTTTGTGTCACGTAACACACTATCCTAAGCAATAATAATAACAATAAATTTAGTTTATGACAAGTCTACTGTTTCTTTTGGATTATTTTACAAGGAAGACTGGTATGAATGGACAAGACTAGATTTATTGTAGGCAATATATAAAATCTTTCCTATTTCCACAAAAGATACTTACACACACATACACACAACACATACATACACACACACACACACACACACGTTCGCGTGCACACACAGACATAGAAATACAAGCAGGAAGACATATATTTGTATTCCCACACGTAATTCATATAATTCATATAATCACACACACATGTATATATATATATATATATATATATGTGTGTGTGTGTGTGTGTGTGTATATGAATGCATGTGTGTGTACGTGCATGTGTGTATGTATGTGTGTGTGTGATTGCACATGCAAACATATATACGGAAACTAAAGAAAAAAACGATACAAACCTATAAAAATAAATGACAAAATATATGGATATAAAATCAACACTATCCTTTGATGTTTCATGACATTGTTTCATGATCTCTAAGTGACTTCAAAGCATCTTTTCTGACAAGGTATTGACTCAACAGAAACTGCTCTGAAGAGTTGGTGCTGCCCAAGGGTTTATAGCTGAAATGGCGAAACCGGGTCGAAACCTCGTGAAAGAACCAACATCGTAAATGGAACACTCGGAGTATGAAATATCAACAACAAAAGCAAAAGCAAACAACAACAACAACGACAACGACAATAATAATAATAATAATGATGATGATGATGATGATGATGATGATGATGATGATGATGATGATGATAATGATAATAATGATAATAATAATCCAAACGGACAACAATAATAACAATAATAATAACAATGGGAATAATAATAATAATAATAATAATAATAATAATAATAATAATAATAATAATAATAATAATAATAATAATAATAATAATAATAATAATAGTAATAATAATTCAAACGGACAACAATAATAGCAATAATAATAATAATAATAATAATGGGAATAATAATAATAATTCAAACATACAATAATAATAATAAAAATAATAATAATAATAATAATAATAATAATAATAATAATAATAATAATAATAATAATAATAATAGTAATAATAATGATGATTATTTTTAACGGACAAGAAATTAGCAAATAATAGAGCAGACATAACGATTATAGATAAGGAAAAGCCAAGTGGCTTACTTATCGACCGATCATGCCTGTTTGATTCCAAGATCGTAAAGAAAGAGGAAGAAAAACAAAAAAATATAAAATCCCTTAGAATTTGTAATGGGAAGAATTTGGAGCCTGCGAACAATAGAGGTCGTCCCTACAATAACTAGTGCTTTGGGAACAGTAAACCAAGATATAGACAAGTAACTGAAGCAAGGTGAAAAGAAGAACCAGTATAGCTCCTACAGAAAGTTTGTCTCTTAGGAGCAGCAAGTATCATGGGGAGGGTTCGAAGCACTTAAAAGACTACTGAACACTTGTTGATACCTAAGGTTACAGGTAGTAACTCGCTATCCACATATTTCCCACCAGGAGTAAGACCGGACCTGAGCCAAACCAAAATAATAATGAACAATCTGGTGTGTTTATTTTAATGACCTGCCAATATATACAATGAGTTTCTCTACCCTAGGTATTGGGAAGGCACTCGGTAAGAAACAGAAACAAAATTGAAAGAGTAAAAGCGCGATAATAATAATAATAATAATAATTGCTTTGGTTTCTTTGATTGATCACACGCGATCTCACATAAAACAGATGCTAAATATATATAGGTCAATATATGTCAGATAGACAAAACAGTTATGTAAAGACATGGGCGATTGGTAAATATGTTATACAATGAATGTTTCGAGATTTAAAGAAGACAGGGAATAAATATTGAGTGAATTTTTTTTTTAAATCTCGAAAGTTCTCCGGTTTAGCTGATTTAAAGTATTCTCTGCATTTTGATAATCACTTTCCTGCGTGACTGTTGATCCCGTAAGGTTTCCTCGAGAATGGCGCTCCTCACTCGCTTTTGGTGTTCTGTCCCCGTTCACTTTTCTTTATCAGTGTCGTCTTCCATTTTTTACTTGGCAGTTTACCATTTTATTGCCCTTTTTTCTATCAGCTACTACTCATCACTGGACGATAAGGTACTGCTGCTAAAATGGGACATCTTACCATCGTTCGCTCTTGAGCCCCAAAAGCGGAGCTGGTTTTCTGGTCACCTGCGATATTTAGTATGGGTGACAATGCTATTTGAATCACTGCTTTAGACTTGTAACCGGTGATGCTCTGAAGACTTCTCTTCTGTTTCTCCACATCTTCATCGTAAAAAGCTCTTAAGTGGTTGAGACTACCACAGCTATAAAAACTCGGTTTTCTGCTGTCTGCTCTTCGTTCTTGTTCCCTCAACTGAGTATTTCTCCGGTAGGATTCTAGATTTTGAGGTTCAGAAGAACATATAAACATATACATCCATGGTGGCCTCTTTTGACATTTCATTCTTGGTCACTTGCGCAATTATCATCCGTCTATTCTAGTTCTAGAAAGGAAGCAAAGAGCCGCGGATCAAGTTCGCTTTCCCTTTCCCCAACTGCTATCTTTGTGCTACTCAACTCCCATCAACTAGACCACACGTCTATGTCTGTCTCCGTGTCTCACACTTGGTCTTCAATCGCGACCGAAGGATTTCCTATTCTCTTTGTACAAAATGCTTGCCCTAACACTTATCAGGGTTGCCTTTAAGGACATAGATAAAACTCACCTACCATGATGGAGACACAGAGACAGTAGTCTTCTCATTGCCCACTTCTGAATATATTTTCAGGCAAGGAGATGAAGTTTTTACAATATTATTTTTCACAGCTCTGTTTGGTCTCTACTTAAAATCAAAACTTCGCTGTTGTCGGTACATTTCTCAGTGGTGACATCTGATTTTATATATGAGTAACATTGTCATCGTTGTCATTACTGCTGTTGTCACGAAGAAACTTTTCTAAACCACTATAACTGATAATGTAAACAAAATTAAAATTGTTGCCTTTTTCTTTATTTTCTCCGTTTGATAACAATTGTGTTCACTTGCGTGCAATCTTGTTAGTTTGTTTCATGTCGTACAAATTTCTTTTTTTGGATATTAAATTTTGATGGCCTATGCTTTCCAACGTATTTTGGTTACATTATTATTATTTTTTTCTTTGCCTTTCTTTATTTTGTTCATGTTTTGAATTTGTTTGTGTGTATTTGCAGTATGCTTTCATGTGTGTTTTGAAAGAGCATTCTCATGCATTACTCTTTTTTTTTTCCTATTAATTCTATTGCAGCTCCTCTTGAGATAAAGACATGAGGAATATTGAAAATGTGAAATCAAAATAAAATGTCGCCTGCAAGACAAGACTTCCGTCTCTCCCAGCTATTTGTAGAGACGGCCCGACGTTACGAAATTATCCGTTACAAAACAACCATTTGTTCAACGAGTAAAAGCTTCGTATTAAACTAAACTGCTTTTGTATTGTCTCGTATGCTAGTGTATGTGTAACAACTACAATGAGGAGGAGGAGGAGGAGAAGAAGGAGGAAGGGGAGGATAATTATTTCTACTATAGGCACAAGGCCTGGAATTTGGGGGAGGGGACTAGTCGATTGCATCGACTCCAGTGTTTCACTGGTACTTAATTTATCGACTCCCGAAAGGATGAAAAGCAAAGTCGACCTCGGTGGAATTTGAACTCAGAAAGTAGCGACGAGTGAAATACCGCTAAGCATTTCGTCCACCGTGATAACGATAATAATAATAATAATAATAATAATAATAATAATAATGATAATAATAATAAAAATAATAATAATAATAATAATAATAATAATGATAATAATAAATCTTTCTATTAAAGGCACAAAGCCTGAAATTTAGGAGAATGGGGCTTGCCGATTACATGGATCCAATGCATTACTGGTACTTATTGCATCGACCTCCGAAAGGATGATAGGCAAAATCGACCTCAGCGGACTTTGAACTCAGAACGTAAGAACGGACGAAATGCCGCTTAGCAACACGCCGCTGAGTCACAAAGAACAATAAATATATGATACTGTGGGATTTTGCAATCCAATGTAACTCCGTAATCGATACTCGGTGACTAGATATGGTTGTGGTAGACAAAGGGGAAAAGGAAACCAATGATGAAGTAACAATGTCCTGATGCAGTACCAGACAGTGGCTCTCGTGGTTTCTGATCTTAACCATCTGGAAGTATTATCACGTACGTTGTTTTGTCTTGGTATAAAAGATGGCTACAGATTTGTTTGTCAGTCCCTTGACTAAGCAGTTGAGCATGTCCCTTAGTGACTGACGATATGAGCATCTCTGATCACCAGCAGAAGTAGTGGGGGATCATCATAGTTAAGTGTTGATAGGGATTCTTTGAGGTTTCAATAATTCACCTCTCGAAACATGGGTGTTCTGTTCATCATCCTTAAACAAACCTTATTCAGGGACCTTTTGAGTCGGATGGGCTACTCGACCTGAAAAAAATTCTAAGTGGCTCCCACCTACTAGGTCATGCGCTGCTTATCTTGATATTAGATCACCATGCAGTGCACATATGATTGTGTTGCATGGGCCTGGTGTGCCCTTATCAGACGGGTAGTCATGTTGGGTATATTGGACTTCATATGTTTGTACTCCAGTATCACTTTGATGGAATGTGTTGTTCTTTCA
>NC_142943.1:51305724-51320724 GCF_046866305.1 Octopus bimaculoides
ACCTGTGACTATTTTGGTAACTGTCAATGCACGAAACTCTCGGATTTTGAGTCACTGTTACCTCTACTATATATATGAATATATATATATATATATATATATATATATATATATATATATATATATATATATATATATATATATGTATATGTTAAGCCGGGGACCTTGAATCACATAATACTATAATACCATCATATGAATGATATCTGTGTGTGTGTGTGTGTGTGTGTGTGTGTGTGTGTGTGTGTGTGTGTGTGTGTGTGTGTGTGTTTGTGTGTGTGTGTGTGTTTGTGTGTGTGAGTGAACGTAAGTATGTCTGCGTGCGTTTAGGTCGATGTTTTGGCGTTGGACCTTGGCGAAGGATACGAATATTGATTGGAAAACCGAAATGAAGTTGTTACGAACAGGAAATCTCTTGTGATATATATTCTGATATTTTGTGTCATTCCAGCCTTCATAAAACAATAGACAAATTAATGTTCCTTTGGGAAAGTGCAACAAACGACGTTATTTGTCACAAATCTGATATAAATATAAAAACATCATAAATTCTCTCATGACCAAATTATGAAGTCAATTTTCTGTGTTCGAATTAATTAATTAACAGTAGAATACTTGGTACGATACACTCATTTGTCTGTAGTTCAGCGATGAAAAAACTCGGTTGGCAGCATCAGTAATAACCTCATTGGTATTTTTTTAATTGTAGTGTCATTGATATTAACAAGGCGGCGATCTGACAGAATCGTTAGAGCACTGGGTAAAACGCCTAGCGATATTTCGTTCGCTTTTACGTTCTGAGTTCAAATTCCGCTCTGGTCGACTTTCATCATCGGGGTCGATAAAATATGTACCAGTTCAGCACTAGGATCAATGTCATCGACATTCTCCCACCCCTGAAATTGCTGGCCTTGAGTTAAAATTTGAAACCAGTATCGTTGAAGTTAGTACCCCATTCAAATATCATGAAAATTAAGATTTCACTCTTATATTTGGGACATTATCAAAGCCAGCAATATCAAAGATAGAAAGCTGGTAGCAAAATGCTTAGCGGCATTTCGTCCAACTTTATGTTCTGTATTCAAATTCCGCCGAGGTCCATTTTAATTAAGGAACTGTTTTCTCAACATTTATGCTGAGAAATATAGTTTTCTTATGAAATTTATGGACATCTTTGTTGTTAGCATCATGAGATATATAAAACCAAACTAACGACTTATAGCGCCAGTATATTTCTTATATTGATTATATGAAATACACTGGCAAAAAAGACAAATTTGAACTGTATGAAATGACATATTAAAGAGAAGAGGTAGGAGGTATTTAGTCTTTCGCTCAACAACCTCTATATCCGTTACCGTACGCAAATGAAGAAATGATGAGCTCATTTCGCCAGCTCAGAACGTTATTTCGAAAGTACCTTTAATTGGTCGTTCGACTGTCAAGAAATAACAGCTAAAATTTCTTTAAATATTTATCCTATTGATTTAAAAAAATAGAGGGTACTTCAGATACATCGTTTACATGTTTTTCTGAGAAATAGTAAGTAGGATGATTATATCGGCTGGATCTTCTTTAATCATAGGCATGTTCTATCAATGTTAAGTCTTGCTTAACAACGAAAGTCTTCGTTTAGAAGAGAATAAAATGCTGTGCATTCCATGCCTTTCTCTTGTGGTCAGCAACTTATCTCAAACATTATAGCGCCTCCGACTATCTGTTAACGTTCTGTTTACAAACGAAGACAAGTTTTTAGGAGACGAGTTCAAATGATTGATTCGAAACTATATATATTTTTGATACATATATTATCAATACTTGGCTTCAATCAGCCAAGTATTGATAATATCAGGGTTGAAAGTACAACTTTGATATTTGCAGGGTTATACTTTCCTTCATTATTGGTCACTAATCTTGCTTGCAAAAAGAAAAAAATAATAATAAATACGTGTTTAAGAAGTACCATATTTACCAATATACAAGTTTTGTCTCTTTTAAGAAACTACGGTTAGTGTCGACGAAATATAGGAAAAATTCAATCGATAAACAAAATCTGGCCATCTTCCATATCTACAACTGAGCATTATTTAAATAATCGATCCGTGATTAATAAACGTCATGGCCTTATGACATCAAGATATAATTTAGTTATGAAATTACCGAAAATATTCGATAGTGAATAGAAATGTTCCTGTTTGTAAAGATACACAATTTAGATGAAAATATATATATTGAAAAAAAAAAACGAGGACTAATATTTGGCGGATAATGGCTGTCAACATGAACAGAAATATGTATGTTATGACTTATGGGAGAATATATATGATTATGTACCGTTACATGAATATTTATGTTAGATTATATTCTTTACGATAATCATAATGTCAGTGTTAATTTAATATATTTTCCATATGTCACTTGTGACCTATAAGAAATGCAGACAATGTTTAAATTTCATATGTCAAGCGAATAGCATAGAAAAATTAGGTTCTCAAAAAATTCCCTGTAAACGAAAACGGAAAAATCACTATCATTATTTTGCAAATGGTACTTCACAAATGATTCTTCACAAATTGCATGAAGAAAATTAAGCGTTACGTTAATTTATTGTTTTGCTTTGTCCTGTGTATATATAAACATACATGGTTACATACATACATATATGTGTGGGGGGGGGGAGAAAGAGAAAGAGAGCGAGAACGGAAAAACTGTTAATGTGTGTACGTGTGTGTGTGAGTAGGGAATCAATTATTAGTGTGTGCGTGTGTGTGTGTGTGTGTTGTGTGTGTGTGTGTGTGTGTGTGCGTGTGTGTGTGTGTGTGTCTGTGCGTGTGTGCTGTAACTGAAATAATATGACAATATGAAATGTTAGCAAAATGTCTAGGTACACTTTAATAATACCTTTCAATTTACCGTCACATTTAACACACATTATGTTCTGCTTTACTTTCTTCACACACACACACACACACACACACACACGCATATATATATATGTGGGGGGGGGGGGTATGTGTGTATTGAAAGAGAGAAAAGGAGAAAGAGAGAGAGAGAGCTCCCAGAAAGCTATAAGTTGTTGCTCAAGCACTCACCTCTCAGTATTTTGGTTTCCAAGTCAGAAAGCTGATGATGAATTTTTTTTATTCCTTGATTCCTTGTCATGTGACTTTTGTTTTTGAGAGAAAAACAAAATTCACATCTTGAAATGTCATATAGCATCAACCACGTGTTAGTCAAAGACCATCCCAAGATACATGGTTCCTTCTACTTTCGTTTCTCTTTCCAATCTCTGTCTTCTTCTTTCTCTCCCCTCCTCCCTTCCTTCCTGTTTTCTCTTTCTCCTCTTCTAAACAAAACAAAACAACATCCACTTTTCGAACTGTTTAGAAGAGTGAAGAAAATGTCTGTGCATCATATCTAAGGAGTTCCATTGAACGGACGGAAGCGCTAATAAAGAACTATCCCAAATTTTGACTGCCTCCTTCAATATACATATATATAATAGTGTAGAAACAATTTACGTATTTATACACGAAACAGGTGACCTTTAACAGGACACCTTACATGCTAGAAAGGGCAGTTAAAGCTCAAACCACGAATAAGAACTATTTCAAAGGGAATGAATTAAAAAATATTTTTGTAGTTATTCTCAGACTCGAGTTTCTGTATCAATGTGCAAAATAAATTAATTTGCTATCCGTACTTCTTCAGTGAGGGTGCTAAAATTAATGCCTATTTATGCAGCAGACAGCACCGAAGACACACGTGCTACATACTTATACATTATAATTTTCAAATCCACTGCGCAAGCACAGTTATATTCGGTACCGAATGGTAATAAAGAATTAAAACTGCAAAAATATTTTTTATTTTCATTCCCTTTGAAATGCTCTTATTCGTGGTTTGGGCTTTAACTGCCCTTTCACAGTTTCGAAGCCTTTCTGGTACGCAGTTTTAATTTTTTATTATTATTTGCTGCCGAATGTAACTGCGCTTGCGCGGTGGATTTGAAAATTATAATGTATAAGTATGTAGCACGTATATTTTCGGTGCTATTTGCCGCACAAATATGCTTTAAATATAGCGCCCTCACTGAAGAACTACGGATGGCAAATTAATTTATTTTGCATATTGATACAGAAACTCGAGCATTGAGGGTAATTACAATTTTTTTTTTAATTTCATTTTCTTTGAAATTGCCTCTTATTCGTGGTTTCGGCTTTAACTTCCCATTCTAGCATGTAAGGTGTCCGATTAAAAGTCACCTCTTACATGTAGAAATACGTAAATTGTTTGTGCACTATTATTTACACTATCTGCATGTCCGCTCAGGAACTAGTGCATGCAAAAATTTCATATACAAATGCACAATCACCACGCCACAATACGCATACACAGTAGCCTCCGAAAACCAATTTAAGGTCCGTTAACGTTCCAAATTTTGGCACAAAGTCCGGAGGGTGTTAATCGATTACATTTACTCTAGTGCTTAACTGGTACGTATCTTGTCGTCCCCGAATGGATGAGAAGCAAAGTTGACACCGTCGGGGTTTGACAGCGAAATGCAAAAAGCCGGAATAACGCTAAACATTCTGTCCAACGCGGCAGCGCGCCACCTTAGCATACACAAAATTATGTGATCACGTTTGCCACTGGCTATGCATAAATATTTTGTTATTAGATATATTTTTCCCCCATTTTTCCCATGTTTACGAAGGTGACCAAGACATCACAGTTCAGACACCGACAACACTTATTAAAAGTCATTAACAACGGAGGACAAATTCACCCGAGGCAACCAGAGAACCCCAACTGTCAGAATTTTAGATAATTCTGTAAATATATATATATATATATATATATATATATATATATATATATATATATATATATATATATATATATATATATATATATATATATATATATATATATATATATATATATATATATATATATATAGTGAGAATTTGAAAAGAAAACCAAAGACGAAAACGGGTATGTTAACAACAAACAGATGTATTAGTTTAACAATTGGGAAGTGAGAAAGTGTTGTACGTTTCGAGCCTACGCTCTTCGACAGAAAGGAACACAGAAATTAAACAGGGAGAGAAAATAGGAAAAGGTTTAGTGACTAGCGATCTATCATGGCGAAGTGTGAAAGTAGCAGTGAAAGATTGGGCGTTTACCTTTAGAAGACGGGAAAACGTTGCCAGCAGGCGGCTACGAGGAGTCGAATCCCATATCCATTAGATACCGGCTGCGTATTGTAACCATTCAGCCAATGGTTATAAAATGTTCTCACATTTGAAAAGCTATTATATCACATTGAAATTGACGGTAATTGTTATCAGGGTCCGTTTAGCTATATTGAGTTCAAAATTTACTTTCTTGTTTGTAATATATATATATATATATACACACAGATATTAAATGAAATAGAGAAATAAAACTGACAAACAAAAATTTATTTACATTATAGTATAATACATATAATATATATATATATACTATATATATACTATATATATATATACTATATAAAAATATAATATAACATAACAATTTTTTTAAAAAGCACATATAAAGCCAACAATTTGTCTCTACTTACGTCAGTAGTGAATTTATAAAAAAAATTCTATCTATTTATACAAGCCTCTTCGAGGACTTGGTTAAAAAAAAATACGTAATTCCATGTAAGGACTGCCACATTGCAAAAGTTGCAAAAATACTAATTCAAAAATACCTATTATTTACATTATTTACATTTGACGGATATTCGTCCTCATCTTGTTTGCTGTTAACACAACGTTTCGGCTGATATACCCTCCAGCCTTCGTCAGGTGTCTTGGGGAAATTTCGAACCTGGGTTCTCATTCCTATCGATGTTACTATTATTATTATTATATTATTATTATTAATCAGGTCGCTGCCGTGAATCGAACTCGGAACCTTGGGGTTAGTAGCCCGCGCTCTTAACCACTACGCCATATGAGGACGAATATCCGTCAAATGCAGATAATGTAAATAATGTAAATAATTCATCTCTTAAATATAGAACTGAAAAATACCTATGTTTAGAAGCGTAAACATTCATAATTCAAATACATAAGTATTATAAAAAAAAAATTCCTTTATACACTCTACCTTCCTTAAATACACTTTACTTATATACACTCTACTTATATGCATGTATGCAGGTATATATATATATATATATATATATATATATATATATATATATATATATACATACGTACATACATACATACTAGATATGTATCGCGCGACCAAGTGACCGACCAGGCCATCAGATGTTGTTACACGTCGCTGGTCACAATGCCTACATTATTTTAGTCTTCAAATGAAACCACCGTGCTTGGCTAGGTGAACAGTTCGACATTTCCCCCAGATTGAAAGGGGTCTGGATCAACGTGAAATTAATTGTTTTTGCTCAAGAACACAACGCGCTGCCGAATCATGGAATCGAAACCACGATCGAGCGATAGTGAGTGTAACAACCTAACTAATATATATCTTGTCCATAACAAAGAAATGAGTCTCTCAAGAGATATAATTCAAATTACCAATGCGATATACTTTCAATATCAGTAACTTCTCTTTGCAGCCCTGTAAAAAACTAATTTGTTTCCTAATAATAAACGATTACTATTAGCTATATATCGATATATATATATATATATATATGTATGTATTTATGCATGTCTGCCCGTCTGTCTTAATGTTTGTATGTATGTATTTATGCATGTATGCATGTATATATGTACGTATGTATGTATGTATGTATGTATGTATGTATGTATGTATGTATGTATGTATGCATGTATGCGATGTATGAATGCATGTATGTGTGTGTGAATGAAGGTATGTATGTAATATATTCTTTCTCGTTCTCTTTCTTAATCTTCCCAGATTTTTTCTACTTTTCAGGAAGAGGACACCAACTTCGAAACTATGAAGGACACGATTTTCCTGTCAGTTTAGCTTTAACAACTGTTTTTTATTTGACATTACACACCCGCGCACACCATATACATATATACACATATGTGTATATATATATATATATATATATATATATATATATATATATATATATATATATATATATATATATATATATATATATTATAATATATATATATATATATATATATATATATATTTATATATATATATATATATATAATATATATATATATATATATATATATATATATATATATATATATATATATATATATATATATATATATATATATATATATATATATATATATATATATATATATATATATATATATATATATATATATATATATATACAAACACACATATACAATACGAAAGTGAAGTAGAGTGTATAAAGTAAAATGTGAGATGCATTTACATTAGAGACGCAAGTTTTATTGGCATTGATCAATGAGTAGAGACGCACGGTATGAAGTAGTATGGAACATCATTTTAGCCATAAATAAAACATAATCATGTTCCAGCAATGCTGAAACCAAATTTTCTTTGTGGAAGAATAAAGACACTTGTGTATTTGGCTAAAATAAAGTATTATTGGTGCTACTGTGTATAACATAATATTAGCCACTAGAAATTTTAAGTGTCAGGTTTTAGATAATTTGCATAATTACTTGTGTCTTATCATAGCTGGCAGGCAATTACAATACTTACTGTTATAACAGCCATTTTTTTTTTCTGCTAATCAATCTTTACCGCACGGTTATTAGACTTTCACTCCAAATCGAATACGTATAATTAGGCAATCTCGTGTGTGTATATACTAAGGTCTGTCATAGAATTTAATACATGTACAAATTTCACCACAGAAAAATGAAGTTTTATTTAAAATGTAAAAGCACGAAGAGAAACGTTTATAGCACTTTAGCATATAAATCGGATAAAATTGGTCGACCATAAAAAGACTGTATCATTTATTCATAGCGTTCATATTGATGGGTTATTATGTTTTGTATCATGGTAACTTTGCACCTATTTTCGCATCAGTGGATCATTTCTCCTTAATTTTCATATTTTTATATAGTTCGTGAGTTAGTTGGTCCGTCGTTGTCGACGATGACCTAGGACATGTTTCCATATAACATCATATAACGGAAGTCGATTTAGCTGAATTACTTAGAGAAATATTTAGTTACGAACTTTTAAGTTCTGGTTTCAAATCTTGGATTGGTCGACTTAACATTGCATTCATTATATTAAGAAAAAAACATACCACATAGGCATTTTGATATAATGAACCATACTCCTATAAATTTGAGTCTTTGGACCTATATTGGCTTCAAATTTTGGCATAAAGCCAGCAATTTCGAAGAAGGTCTAAGTCGATTACATCGACCCCAAAGCTCGACTGGTACTTGTTTTATTGACCACGAAAGGACGAAAGGCAAAGTGGACCTCGGCGAAATCGTAACTCATAATATAAAGACGGACGAAATACCGGTAAGATTTTTTCCCGGCGTGGCTTTAGGCCGATATTAAAAATAAATTTATATCGTGTTGTTTAGTTTCTGCTCATATAAATCAGATATATATCTAAATGTATTTTTAGGCCTTATAGATTTCGATTTCATTCAAGCTTAATGTGTAATCGGACCTTATTATCCAAAGGGTCCTCTTTATAAGATGGTAGGACGTGATTTAAGCGATGTTAGGTGCTAGTTCTATCTTGTAGATAAACAACGTAGAGTTTCCTTTTGACTCATTTTTAGTTAGTGCCAAGATACTTCTCATAGATTCTCTGGGATACATCATGAGTGATGGGAGTTCAGACAGTTCGACCTGAGTTGACCAAGTCCTAGCTTGCATCAAATCATTGGTTATTCTCTTTATTCAAAGCAATCTTGTGCAATGGATTCTCTACAGTTACGGTGGTGGAACGTATGCCCTAAACCTCTAAGCCCAGACAGAACATCACAGAGTGAACACGCTATAAAACCTGGCAGCCTACTTCAACTGGCTCGCAACATTCACACCAACCTTTATTAAGGTGGAGAGCAGGCACAAATGTTAAAGAGCCGGACAAAATGCTTCGTGGAATTCCGTTCGTTTTCATGTTCTCATTCCAAATTCCGACAAGGGCAGTTTTGTCTCTCATCCTTTCGGAGTCCTTAAAATAAGTACCAGGTGAACAGTGGGGTCGATGTGATCGACTTAACACTTTACCCGAAATTTCTGGCCTCGTGCCAAAATTTGAAGCCTGTATTTACATCATGTTTATATAACTGCCATAATATTATCACAGCTTTGGTATTAAGAAAACATAACTGATATAATTGTTCTGGTGCATAATTTGCAAATATACGTCTTCATGCGATATTACCATAATACCGTGATCATCTATATCAGGGGTTTTCAAACTGTGGTCCGCAGACCACAGGGGGTCCGTAGACACCAAAAACTTTTTATGGGCAATTTGATTTTATATATGTTTTTTAATCGAAATCTTTTAATTGACAATAAACCTATTTGTTAAATACTGTTAAATAAATAAATGTAAAAATATATGTTATTTTAAGCAAATATTTATGTATAAATTTCATAAGCGTTTATAAGGGGGTCCCTAAGGTAAAGCCTGAAATATAAAGGGGTCCGCAAGTCAAAAAGTTTGAAAACCCCTGATCTATATGACTTGTATGGAATTGAAAGAATTCTTAATTTTTGTTTACAAAACCAAAGCTTTTGTCTTCAATATAAACAAATATTGCAATAATGGCTGCTACATAAGTTTTTCGACACATACTATCGTGTATCCGTTTTGTTACAAATATATTTTAAATCATTACTTAATTAACCGTATGACTGATGAACATGCTATAGCTTTAAACCATAACCTTCATTAAGAATGCATCCATCAATTAACGGATATAAAAGGCTTTGATCGATGTCTTCCGTATCCTTTGTAATCAGATTTCTTCTCTTGTGTCCAACGGCAAAATATCCTATTAAAACCTGCGAAATCCTCTTAAGTTTTCCATTAGTTTTCATACTTATTGACACAGTGATGAAAATATTCTTTAACCCACCGGTTTCTTCTGATAATTAATTTATTAAGGTGTAACTAACTTGATGGAACGGATTTCTCTCGAAGATTATTGGCTACGGCTGAATACATACCCATAAGTGGGTGCGAAAATTAATAATGTTTTCAATAACAATCAATATCGAGCCACAGATTCGCTTCTCCCCAAATTTTACATTCTACGGCGCTAATATACAGACTAAATACATTTTTCATTATAAATTTTCATTATAATGCATTAGAATTGTTTCTGGGGTTACTGTCGTTGTGTTTTGTCCCGGGAAAAATTCTTTTTTCTACTCTAGGCACAAGGCTCGAAATTTTAGATCGACTCCAGTACGCAACTGGTACTTAATTTATCGACTCCGAAAGGATGAAAGGCAAAGTCGACTTCGGCGGAATTTGAACTCAGAACGTAAAGACAAACGAAATACCGCTAAGCATTTAGCCCGGCGTGCTAACATTTCTGCCAGTTCCCGGTCAAATGCATTCCAGACGTCTTATAGATTTCGGATATCCAGGACTATGACATAAATTTATTTATAATATGATATAATTTGGCTGTCGAGCGTTAATACATAATTTATATAATATTGTATAATTTGCATACAATAGTCTGTCAACCAGTCTGTCAAATTCACTTCTAAGGCAGTGATAAGCCCGAGGCTATATTATAAGACACTGGCTCAAAGTAGTGCGTAATTGGATTGAAAACGAAACAACATGGCTGCAAAGCAATCTTCTTAACCACACAGCTATGTCTATTTATGTGTGCGTGTGTGTGTGTGTCTGTGTGTGTGTGAAAGAGAGAGAGAGTGTGTGCGTATGTGTATGTGTGTATGTGTGTGCGTGTGTGCGTGTGTTCGTGTGTATTTGTATACATAGTGTATATCAGTAAATCTAACCAATCGTTGATGAATATTATTTCGAGACATCGTGTAATAACTCGATTGACTGATAACTGGCGAATGACGAAATGAAAAATTTATTATCTGTATTTAGCTCGTAATACTAGAAATTAGATCAACTAAACAATCGTCCTCTGTTTTCTGTCTTTATACGACGTTTATATATCGAAATGAGAAACTGATACGAGTCTTGATTCTACTCCAAGCAGACTAAATTTGTAAGCCTCGAATTAGTTTTTCTATCTTAATCGTTGTCCACCGACTGAATTTCTATCATATTTACGCAATTATTATCGTATAACCTTAACAGATAATGACAATATCAGAGCATGTATATTAATTACATCGAGGAAAGGCAACGAGCTAGCAGAAACGTTGTCTGACTTTACGTTCTGAGTTCAAATTCCGCCGAGGTCGACTTTGCCTTTCATCCTTTCGGGGGTCGATGAATTGAGTACCAGTTGCGCACTGTGATCGATCTAATCGATTGGCCCCCTTCGCAAAAATTTCGGGCCTTGTGCCTAGATCAGAAAAGCTTATTCAAGGCAGCGAGCTGGCAGAAACGTTAGCACGCCGGGCGAAATTCTTAACGATATTTCAATGGTCGCTACGTTCTGAGTTCAAATTCCGCCGAGGTCAACTATGCCTTTCATCCTTTCGGAGTTGATAAATTGAGCACCAGTTGCGTACTGGGATCGATTTAATCGACTGGCCCCTCTCCCCAAATTTCGGACCTTGTGCCTAGAGTAGAAAAGATTAATTACATCGAGGAAATCTTATGTAATCACCGTCACGCATATTTATACACACATACATAGTTTCAGTGACTGTTTCAGCTCTGAAAAATTCTTATATAACAGATTTGAAGCAAACTGGTGATAGACTGCGTTGGCATGACGTATCGTTTTTTTTTTTTTTTTGTTTTTTAGGTGACATAAAGAATACAGAGAAATTGCCGTAGAGAGTGGAATATCAATAAATTTCAATAGAGGTTTTCTGCGAGTAAAAGTTGACAGGAAGGAAATATTTAGAAAAACAGCAGAGTTTTACATCCTCTGTTTTTATATTTTCCTGCAAGTAACTTTAACTTTAAAAAAGGACTCTGTCCAAACCGTAGGATATTCCATTCTCTGCGGTAATTTTACTCTACTCTATTCGAAAATTTCTTATACTGAGTTTGTTTTTTTTTAACATTAAATACGTAAACAGCAAAAGAAGTATAACGTCTGCTATCTCCTAGCAGGTATTAAGAATTTAGACAAGTTATCATGTCGTCATGTTATTACATGCATTAAAATGCATTGACGCGTAGAAAAGGAAATAAAATATTCGCGTCTCTTTATCCACCAGGCAAATACATTGGGATAAAACAAACAGATACAATCACACACACACACATATCATTGGCGGTTTTTCTCTCCGTCTTCCTTTTCTCTTGGACTTTCCTCTGTCTCCTGTTTCTGACGAAGAGCTTTACTCGAAACGTAAAACTACCTTCCTTTCCTTCCCTGAGCGTCTGCTAATACTTTACATGTACCACGTCCTCACCTTTTTGTTGTTTTTTCTTGTGTTTTTTCTTCGTTTATTTTTTGGGATTCATTACATATATATAATTTTTCATAGAAAACAATGTAATCGTTACCAATATAGCAAGAGATTTCACCACAAAAAAGTCTAAATTAGACTCCTTAGTGATCGTTCTCCTTGTTTATATATATCCAAAGTTTTAAATTTAAATTTAAGAGAGAGATTTGACGCTAATATCCATTATTATTGTAATTTATTTCTATATATATATATATATACCACGGGCTTCCCTAAGTCTCTGTCAACCAAATTCATTCACAAGGCTTTGGTTAGTCAGGGGCTATAGTAAAAAACGCTTACCCATGGTACCACTCAGTGGGAATGGACCTGGAACTATATGGCTGGGAAACAAGATTTTACCACACAGCCACGCCTTGTTTTTAAATAAGTGTTTTTTCCAGGAGATTAGAACACATCAATGAAAACCCACAATAAATTTCCCGGATTTTGTATTTTATACTATAAGGAATTTCCAGATTATCTAGTACCTATTTATCGCAGACAGCCAAACAGGAGTTTGTAGACTTATGTACACTGAAATCCTCTTACTGTGATTTGACCCCCTCTTTCTGTAATTTGATATTCTAACGCAATATCAACTCAATTTTTCGCCACTAATATTTATACACCTCTACCACGGCAACTAATATCGACAATACAACAAAACAACTACAACAAGTGGCTAAAATGTTCAAAAGATTCGCACGTTTGCATAAAGGAAATTAAATATTTGATGTGAAAACAGTGTAAAACTGTTACCGACATTGAGGCATAAACCAACATTGAATTGAAGCACGAAAATATTTGTTTTTATTTATTTTTGTTTTGACATTTTGCCTTGATTATGGGACATTTGCCACTGCGCTTCAAGGTAGATTAAGCATCAACATATTAGAAATATCCAAATTATTAAATTAAATTCTAATTCTATACTAATACCCTACACCACAATATATTGGTTACACATTTTTGACGGACGATATGCTTAGCAGCATTTCGTCCGTCATGCTAACGATTACGCCAGCTCGCCGATTTCTCTCCTGCACCACAATTTATTGCTTTCAAAGTTTGGCATAAGGTCAGCAGGTTTGAGGAGGAGATAAGTCGATTACATCGACCCCCAGTGCTCGACTAGTAATCATTTTATCGACCCTGAAAGGATGAAAAGCAAAGTCGACGTCGGCGAAATTTGAAATAAGAACGTAAGGACGGATAGAATGCTGGAAAACATTTTACCTGGTGTTCTAACGATTCTTCCAGCTCGCCGCCTTCCTACATCACAGTATATTCAAAACTAATGACAGAGCCCTTGTGTGGCGACTCATGCTGCTAAAAATAATAGCTAAATCTTCCTCATATGCTATTCTTGAAAAGGAAGAGAGACACACTGGACAATTTAATTAAAAAGGAGATTCGGTTGCGGTTAGAAAGATGTTTGCCAATTACGGGTGTACCTAGAAATAAACACCAGCAGTAAGAACCAATTGCGCCACCTGTACTTACACAGTTCAATTAAGTGTCTAAAATCAAGAATATCAGATGGAAATAATAAATTTCAAAATGTTCAGTAGTTTAGTAGAAAAAAAGGGCAATTCTCTATTAGCCTCGTTTGGTCTTTCCAGCTGTAATTCCATCCCTGCTTGTTACAAGTTCAACCATCTATGCATCTGCTATTTTCCTATTGACTCTTTCCGTTGAGTTCTTTGACCATTCTGACACTCGCCGCCCATTCCATTTGATACCCTTATCTAAACATATACTGCTTTTCATCTTCATCTGCCTTCTTTTCTTCTATTTTTCTTCCTTTTGTTTTCTTTTATTTTCTTTGTTTATACGTTCCTGTCTCCTCTATCTCTTTTTATTTTTCTTCGTTTGGTTTCTCTTCTTTTTCCTTTTTCTCATTTTCTCTCCATTCTTATAGCAAAGACAGGGGTATTGCATTTACAAATGCGAATTAAAATATTTCTTCGGTCGTCACTTGTCCGATGACCCTCTTCATGCACATTGGAACTCAGAGAAGCAAGACTCGACCATTATTTTTCCTTACTGTGTCATCGAGTACTATGCATTCAGGTGGCCTACACAAAGCGTATAGATAGATAGATAGATAGATAGATAGATAGATAGATAGATAGATAGATAGATAGATAGATAGATAGATAGATAGATAGGAAAAAAACATGTAAATTTATGTATATATACATATATTTATATGCTTATATATATATATATATATATATATATATATATATATATATATATATATATATATATATATATATATATATATATATATATTACCTTTTGTCTTTTACTTGTTTCAGTCATTAGACTGTGGCCATGCTGGAGCACCACATTGAAGAACTTTTAGTCGAATGAATCGTCCGCAATGCTTTTATTTTAAAGCCTGGTAGTTACTCTATCATTCCATTTCAC